>NW_015505569.1:704061-777840 GCF_001515645.1 Sinocyclocheilus grahami | reverse complement strand
GATAGATAGATAGATAGATAGATAGATAGATAGATAGATAGATAGATAGATAGATAGATAGATAGATAGATGGATGTGTCACTCACACAGAGCACATGCAGTAGTACGGCTCCTCTCTTGCGCTGCTCTTTGGTGAAGATGTCCTCAGGGAACTCATGAATTGCTAATGGGAGAACACCACATGGGTTGGACATGGAATCATCAGAAACAATTGTGCTTGCTGGATTTTCAAAACCAATTTTGCTGAATGTGTGGTGGGATAGTTGCATGTATGACACCAATGTTCAGGTAAAATATACAGAGGAATGTGAACTTCAGTGAAGACAGAACCCATTTCTATTTATAGCAACCCATCACCGTGCTACTGAAGCCTCCCTTCTACACTCATATGAACACATAGACACTATAGACCCACTCTCTAGATTACGTTACCCCAGGAATTTGTGCCTAAACACAAACACAAATAGAAGACTTTTCAAAAGTAAGAGATTTCAATCTGATCTCAAATAATTCCCATCAAATTCTCATTAAAGACCAACATTATCTGAGCCTGTTTATATGTAGATATTCTTACGTATCTTTGTACATTGTTAAGAACAATATGGACATAATGGCAGCATCTAAAATGCAGTAAGTATTATGTATATACAGCTATAGAAATATTAAATATTTACAAATCCTTTATTTCATAAATATATTTATATAAGTACATTTTACAGTTTTATAGATATACTTTAGGTATCTTAAACTTTTCCTCAAACCTAAACAAAACCACTTAAAAAATAATAATAAGTACAGTGACAATAATTTTACTTTAATAATCCCTCTCCTATCTTTCATTCAATATGTATTATTATTATTATTATTATTATTAATTTGTTCTTCAATCAAATAGATTCTAAAAATTTGTATTGCAGCCCAAGAATAAAATAGATTACTTTCATGATTATTTTATTGTGCATTTGTGATTCATTTTATGGTTGTTTTTATTCACAAGATATTCAGAAAAATGCAGTGTCTCATGACAAACAAAATAAATATTACGTAAGTAGTGGTTGAATGATTACCAGAATTTTTTTTTAATATAATTTTTTTTTCTTAATTTAAAGTGTAGTCTTATTTAAATTAATTTTATCATTTGAAATTACTTGGAAAAAGCCACACAGAAAATATTATACGTTATAATTTTGAATGTTATAATTTCAAATTAAGTAAAGCAACTTCACTTAACAAGCCACCTGCGTATAATAAATGCAACTGAAACATAATCTCAGAAATACAACAGAATCAACCTATTTTTTTTCATTAATGAAATATCCATAGATTAAATATAATTTACATTTTAGATGCTGTCAATACGTTATATATTGTATGTTTTAGTGTCTATGCAAATGTAAGTAAATGTACGTAAATGTATGTGAACCAAATTGTACGTAAAATAATACTCATGGGACGATGTTGCTACTATCCAAATTCATTTTATAGCATGTCAATTGACTAATTTTTTCTTTAAAAAAAATATTCTAAGATATTTTAGAAAAGACAAGTTGAAGTTCTCAGTTGTGTTTCACTAAAGTACCATCACGTCTCCTAAAAGAGCAACCTTTGACTGAGCAATAACATTTTCCATTAACAAAAACAAACACATGCACAGGAATGATTTTCTGTTTTGCCCTTTACATCCAGACAAAAACTTCTTCACCCCTCTGTTATTTACAATGGCTTCTTTTTCTTGTATTTTCTCATTGCTCGTCTTTTTTTGCTCTTTGCTATCTCACTCTCTCTATCCTCCATTTCCTTTTCCTTCCTCTTTTTTTGTCATCGTTCCATCCTCTTCTGTAGCACAGTGTCAAAAGACATGTTTTGGCTCTATGTAAATCACTAAATCGCACTGAAAAACCCGCCTGAACATCCTGACGAGCTGCCTCAGCGAAGGCAGTTACTATGGCAACGTCTTCCCTAGGGCAGTGAATTGTTGACGAGCAGCGGCAGGAAGCCAATGGCAACAGAGCGAAAGTGAGAAACTGGGTGGAGGATATATCTTTCCCATGGACTCGATTTAGGAAATATGGAAAAAAAGGAGGGACCAAAGAGACGACAAGCAACAGAAGTGCAACTGCTAAAAATACTCCATTTCCCTGTCCCAGAGGGAACGTCTTGGGGTTCTGTGAGAAAGACACACATATAAGACGGTGCTTGACTCCAACAAAAATAGAGAAAGTGTGTAAAGAAGATGGCAGAGCAAAAGTGAACGATTTTAAGACAAATCAAAAAAACTTTCACACTTGTTCTCAATTTTCATTTTTTTTGTAGCCCTCATGATTTTACCATTTGTCAGTGCAACTTATGGTGTGTTCAAGTCATGTCGGATAGATCGTATTTACGAGTTGAACGCACATGAACGCCACCACAAAGTCGTTATTACGAGTGGGAAACTCCACATTTTCTTTAAGCCCAGAGTTTCCGAGTTGGGGGCGTGTCAATGAGAAACATGGCGGAATCGATGGATGCAACGTATAGTTGACGGTAAATTTTTGTTTAAATTGATAGTTTAGTTGTCCTATAAACTTAAATTGGATATGTTCTTGTTACACAGCTGAAATCCAAGTAAAAAAATGCAGACCCTGTTGTATTTTCTTGTAATTTATTAAAAGGTACACCGCCATCTTGTGCCGACTAAACTGACTTGAACGCACCTGATGTCGTAATTACGACTTGTCAACTCGTAAGTACGAACGTCCCAGGAGGACTTGAACGCAGCAATAGGTTCATTGGAAAAATTTGTGCAAAACTCCTAAAATGTACCTATGAATACAAGTCACTGCAGTTTTCAGCTGAAATGAACACTAGTGGCAGTAAAACACCAACAAATTGTATTCCTTTTCACACAAATTATGATTACAGGGGCAGATTATTGATAAAAAAAAAACTTTTTATGCGTTTTTAAAAAATATTTTTTAAAGCGCATATTTCCTGCACAATACTCTTTTATGATCTCAAAATTTTTTTAACATAGTGCATGATTTGTAAACTAACACATTTTGACATTTGCATCAAATAACCAGCTCCATACATATGGCTTTTCTGACGTAATAAACTTGCTCGATTGCACACCCGGTGCATCATTGCACTATCAGACACAAAGCCCTCGGGTGCGAGTCCTAGAAACACGAATCACAATAAAAGAGCTACAAGACTTCTAGAAGCAATCTAAAATTACACAGTTGCTTCAGCAAATGCATTTTTATCTTACGTGCGTTTGTGTTAACAATATGGGCTAGGTTTAACATAAGGTTTAGTGCAGGTGGTATATTCTTTTCAAATGCAATAGAGCATAAACCCTTTAGCGCCACTCACTGGACACTTAATTTACGAACTGTGGCGACACGAACAACAACCAATGTAATAACACATCGCCGGATTCACGTTCATATGTTTTGGATAAAACTGAACACACGTTTAGTGTCACCCACTGGACATTTCACGTTGAAAGCACCGCAAAACTCGTAAGAAGCAATGTAATATAATTTAGCAGAAATGTTGCCACAGACACAAGTTGCGTCAGTGTGCATATACGTCACTGTGACCTTTCACCTCACAGCAACAGACACCTGCTCTGCCTCTTAAATACAAGCAGCCAATTCGGGCCTTGTGTTTCCTTTTTCTTACCAGCTGGAGCCAAGTTTAGCTCCAGTGCAGCTGCGCAAATCAGCAGCCCTCAGCAAATCATTGAAAGCCGCTCGAATGATGATGGCTCACCCAATCCTCTGTGACAGTTACACTCTATATAAAGAATAGAGTGAAAGACTTCACTACACACTATTAAAAATAAAGGTTCCAAATAAGGGGTTTTGTTGTGATGCAATAGAAGAATGATTTTGGGTTTCTCAAACACTCTTTCAGTTAACAGTTCTTAAAACATCCTTTTTTTTAGTGTGGAGAACCGTTTACCACTATAAAGAACCTATTGTTGAATGTAAAGGTTCTGTTGATGTTAAAGATTCTTCATGGAACCATCAATGTCAATAAAGAACCTTTATTTTTCAGAATGAAAAAACAAAATGGATAGAGAAAAGACTTTGGTGGCTTGAATGTATGAGAGAAAAAGTGACAGCATCTGTCTTTCTGTCTGATTGTGTGACTGCAAGCTGTGAGTGACAAACTGCAGAAGAGAATGAGGAGAGAGAGAATGTTATGCTATTGACTTAAAATGGCAGGGTGTCTTGGTGTCCAGCTGGGTTATCAACTGCAAAACACGACCCCGCAGTCTACAACAGCAACCCACTCAAGACTGATTCAGCACATATGCTAAAAACCTGTGCATCACATACTACGCCAGGGTTATTATAGTCAACTGAAGTCTAAAAACCTTAAACATAAAATATTTTCATTACTTGAAATAAAAGAATCTTTAACTGAAATTAAATAAAACAAATATGCATATAAATACTTGCCAAAGCAACTTTTCTCATTTTTCAATTAAGTTTAATTTGATCTACTAAAATAACTCAAACTAAAATAAAAATTAATAAATATTATATAGACATATTTAAAAAAAAATCAAAGTGACGAAACCACAGCTAAAATAAAACTTAAATTGAAATGAAATTTGAAAATTAAAAGAAATATTCTGAGTTTAATACAAGTTAAGCTCAGTTGACAGCATCTGAAGCATAATGTTGATTACCACAACAAAGGATCTTGATTCTTAGTAATTCAGTCAGTCTGTCTGTCTGTCTGTCTGTCTGTCTATCTGTCTGTCTGTCTATCTGTCTGTCTGTCTATCTGTCTGTCTGTCTATCTGTCTGTCTGTCTATCTGTCTGTCTGTCTATCTGTCTGTCTGTCTATCTGTCTGTCTGTCTATCTGTCTGTCTGTCTATCTGTCTGTCTGTCTATCTGTCTGTCTGTCTATCTGTCTGTCTGTCTATCTGTCTGTCTGTCTATCTGTCTGTCTGTCTATCTGTCTGTCTGTCTATCTGTCTGTCTGTCTATCTGTCTGTCTGTCTATCTGTCTGTCTGTCTATCTGTCTGTCTGTCTATCTGTCTGTCTGTCTATCTGTCTGTCTGTCTATCTGTCTGTCTGTCTATCTGTCTGTCTGTCTATCTGTCTGTCTGTCTATCTGTCTGTCTGTCTATCTGTCTGTCTGTCTATCTGTCTGTCTGTCTATCTGTCTGTCTGTCTATCTGTCTGTCTGTCTATCTGTCTGTCTGTCTATCTGTCTGTCTGTCTGTCTGTCAGTCTGTCTGTCTGTATGTCTGTCTGTCAGTCTGTCTGTCAGTCTATCAGTCTGTCTGTCTGTCTGTCTGTCAGTCTGTCTGTCTGTATGTCTGTCTGTCAGTCTGTCTGTCAGTCTATCAGTCTGTCTGTCTGTCTGTCTGTCAGTCTGTCTGTATGTCTGTCTGTCTATTAGTCTGTCTGTCAGTCTATCAGTCTGTCTGTCTGTCTGTCTGTCTGTCTATCAGTCTGTCTGTCTGTCTGCCTGTCTGTCTATCAGTCTGTCTATCTATCTGTCTGTCTGTCTGTCTGTTTGTATGTATGTCAGTCTGTCTGTCTGTCTATCAGTCTGTCTATCTATATGTCTGTCTGTCTGTCTATCAGTCTGTCTATATAATTTATGAGATCTAAATGAAAAATGTTAAAATAGCACATTCTTCTGTAAACAATTGTGGATTATTTGAGCTGTAAAGCTGTTTAAATCGTGATTTTTTCATGATGTTTAAGGTTAAGGGTTTTTATTAAAAAAAATCGATAAAATTATGAATAAATATGACTGGATAAATACGATAAATAAAACTGAATAAAATTTCACACAGAAAAGGGTATTAAGCATTTTTCTCACACTAAATAATGTTAGCAAGCATATTGTTTATGTATTGTGGCTGTACTATACTGAGTATTTGAACATTTATAAATCAGCTCCGTTCACTTCCATTGTACGTGCTTTTACTAAAACTAAAAATGAAAAAAAAATGTTTTAATAAAAATATTATATTATCAAAAACTAATAAAAATAACATAAAAAGCTAAATTACTAAAACTACAATCAAAATGAAAACAGAAACTTAAAAACATTTTTTATAAAAAATATTATTATAAATAAACATAGTGTCTCAGTGATACTAAAATAGCACCGTCTTACACACAGAGATGCACTGAATGATTCAGGAAGGTGAAGTATAGCTTTAAATCAGTACATGTGTTTAAATAGCATGTCTCACATCTATTAATCTGAACTGTGAATTCTGTTAGAGTCGGGGGGGGGGTTGAAGAAATCAAGTGAGAAAGAAGTGAGAATAAGTGGAAACAGATATCAGGTAGCGTGTTCAGGACACAATTTACTAATGCAGATACAGGTATAGAGTGGCAGAGTTTCCTTTTCACTATGTGGGTGCAAGTGAGAAAGCCTCAGTTAGGTGCAAAATCCAAAACTAAAGCCCTTTTCAGATTGCTGCGGAATATGGCACAAAAATGTTTGTAGCATCATTATTTTCTAGCTTTTAGAACACCTTCAATTTCTTATTATCATTTAAATTCTTAGAGTCAAAAAGTTTAAAGGAATAGTTTAGCCAAATATTCTGTCATCATTTCTGTGCTCATTTCGATCCAATTTTGTTGAGAGATTATATAACATCTGATTCTAAACTTTCACAATCAGTCTCTACTTATTTATGTTAATTAATATACATCAGGAGAGGCAGGCCTAATAAGAGTAAGTTTGAAATAATTAAGATTTCAATGTTTTTGAAAGAAGTCTCTTCTGCTCACCAAGGCTACATTTATTTGATCAAAAATACAGTAATATTGTGAAACATCATTACAATTTTAAATAACTATTTGAATATATTGTTAAATGTAATTGATTTATGTGATCAAAGTTGTATTTTCAGCATCATTACTCCAGTCTTCAGTGTCACATGATCCTCCAGAAATCATCCTAATATGCTGATTTGCTGCTTAAGACTTTTTTTTATCAATGTTGAAAACAGTTTTTGCTGCTTAATATTTTATGGAATCCTTCTTGTCGTTGTGTAACGCTTACGACAGATGCATCCCTCACAGGCTGGGAAGCGATCATGAGTGGTCACTCAGCCCAGGTTTTATGGGAAGACCGGCATCTTTCGTGGCTCATAAATTCCCTGGAGATGTTGGCCGTGTTTCGTGCACTGAAACACTTTCTTCCAGAGCTGAGAGGCCATTATGTGCTTGTCTGCACAGACAACAAGTCGGTGGTCTCTTACATCAACCATCAGGTGGGTCTGCAGTTGCGCCCACTTTGCAGGTTTGTACACCAGATCCTCCAGTGGGCTCTCCTCGAGGGACATTTACATCCCTGGGCACCTCAATCAGGGAGCAGACATCCTGTCGAGGCAGAGGCTGAGTCCTGGGGAATGGAGGCTCCACCCTGAGGTGGTGGAGCAGATTTGGAGGAAGTTCGGCCAGGTGGAGATGGATTTGTTTGCATCTCAGGAGATGACACACTGTCGATGTGGCCGAAGCTGCTTCTGTATGCCTTTCCCCTGATCGCTCTGCTCCCGGGAGTTCTGGAGAGTGTGTGCCAGGATGGGGTGCGAATGCTGCTAGTAGCCCTGTTCTGGCCGGCCTGAGTATGGTTCTTGGACCTGGTGGCCCTCCTCGATGGTTCTTTGTGGGAGATTCCTGTCAGAAGCGACCTTCTCTCTCAGGCGGGGGGCTCAATCCTTCAGCCTTGCTCAGAGTTGTGGAAGCTATGGGTGTGGCCTCTGAGGGGGCACAGCTCCTAGATTGCGGTCTCTCAGCTGAGGTTGTTAAGACCATTCTCCATTCTGGCCATGGTTTTGGAGGGGCTATCCTTGCGTATGAGTCCTCTGATCTTCTATCGCCTCTGGAGACCAGGGTTCATTCAACCAGAAGTATGGTGGCTTCAAACACCTTTCTTTTAGGGGTGTCCCTGTAGGACATTTGTGATGCGGTGGGCTGGTCTTCTCCGCTCACATTAGTCAGGTTTTACAATTTGGACGCCAGGCTCTCAAGTTCTCCTGTCTTAGTTGTGCTTGCCATGATTCACACAGGTATTTGTCAGCATGGCGGAGTGGGCATTGTCATTTCCACAGCGTTTCGACATAGTGCTAGTTCCCTTGAAAGGGAACATCTTGGGTTACAACTGTAACCATGTTTCCCTGAGAGGGAATGAGACACTGTGTCTCCCTGCCATACTTCCTGCATCCCTGTGAGCAGCTTACTTCGACCTACCAGAAGCTAAAACTTTTTACACCTGATGCACTTTTAAGATTCTTGGTCACTACGTCACCCCACCAGTTTCGTCTCGTCATTCCAATGGACTAATTTCACACATGCTGCAGGACGTGGGTTACGCAGAGGCGTTCCCACCGCGTCTTAACACAGCATCTTGTTCTCCTTCAGGGAACCATGGCTACAGTTGTAGCAAAGTTGTGTATATATATATATATATATATATATATATATATTAAGACAATTAATTATACTAGGCTTAGGTTTTAATTGACTTATCAATATCATAACTTTATCAATACGCAGCTAGTTTAATCACCGGTTTGTTGAAAACAAATTGTTTTTGGATGTGACTTCAACCAGACAGTAACAACACATTATTGCAAACAACTCAAGATCTTGACATTTGAATGGTTCCAGATAAAAAGTAAAATGAAGGTAACAAACATATGCATTGCTTTGAAATATTTCTCTCATGCTTCTGTCATTTTTATATTTCTGTTTTATATTTTATATTATAATATTGCTGTTATTTATATATTTCTAACCAACAAGTGCATTTATTTGGTCCATGGGCTTATTAGGGTTACTTTCCCTAAATACTGGGCAAATCATATCCAACTGAAAGCAATTACTTCTGCTTATGCCATGTGATCTTAATGCATCATGTCAGAAGAGATTACCACACAGTCAAAATGATGCAGCATGATTTGTTTTTTATTAGACTGCAGTGATTGTGCTTGTCTTCGAGGGATTTTCTAGCCACCTACTCCTTCTGAAATGTACACAAAATATTTGGTCAACGCAAAGAACATCATGTGCAATGATTACTGACATGCCTAAAAATAGCACCTTCCCTTTCCTTCTCATTATTTATTTCCTCCCACCTCTCTCTCTCTCTCTCTCTCTCTCTCTCTCTCGCCGCCTTTCTTTTTCATCTAAGCTCCCGCTCTCACATGGCTCTCCACAAACAGACACGCTCCCAAAATTTAGCATTCAGTTGCCAAGCAACACAAACCTCAAAGGATTCTCATCTGAAGACGAGGTCTGCCGTCTCGTCCTTTTATAAGGAACAAAAACAATGGCGAGGACGAGAGAGAGACAGAAAAAAGAAATCAATCTCAGACTTATTACATAATCCCCTCTAATTACGGAAGAGCAGTTTAAGGAACTGCACCTATTAAACATAATATTGCTCAAGCTTTGCCAGATAATTTGCCAATTGCCAGTAGCATTTCATCCAATTGCAGATCTGATGATGAGAGCAGTCATCAACTCATTAATTTTTGCAAGCGCTCTTTGAATTGATGAGATACCTATTGTATTCTCATACTCACAAAATGCTCACATCCCTTTCATTTTCAATAGCCATGATTGAGTATACAGATTAAAGGCAAACGAAACATGATTTAACCTTTAACAACAATACTAACTTACTTGTATTTTAATATTAAAACACAATGTATTAAAAGGAAACTCGCTAATTTTCACAGTAGTCAGTGTTTCAGCTTTAAGTCTCACATTTAAAGGTGCAGTAGGAGATCTTGGAAAATGATAACTTTAGCCTGATAGCACTGAAAGCGAACGTCCCACCCTCCCTGCAATCGCCGTCCAAAGCCACGCCCCCTGAACGCAAATACGCTCACAGACAAAAATACGAGAGACAACATCAGCGGTTCCCAATTCCAGCCCATGTTCCGAAGTGAAGTAAACTTCAATGGATTTTCCCTGCTAAGGGAGTAGGGAGCAATGAACACTGTGTAGGGATCATATCGAACGGAACAGTTCATGCACGTAGCTCACTTCTAACGAGCTGGTTATCTGAATCGGGTGTGTTAACTAAGCGAGACATGCAAAATATGCATTTTGGCGCAAGGACTGGAATTGGGAACCGCTGGGCTACATCATGTGTCATTCACCAGTGAGAAAACACAAGTACTAGGGCTGTCAAAATGGCTAAAAAAACTAAATTCGAATTTTGTACTTAAATATGATCAAAATTCGAATTATATTCAAATTTAAAATGTATAATTTCAGTTAGGGTGAAGAAAAGCTTTTGGCTTCTCTCCTGAGGCCACAAGAGGGCGCATCGAGCAAAATATTACTAATGCACGTTTATTCAAAGTAGGGCTGCACGATTAATCGTATTTTAATCTCGATAACGATATCTACCTTTCTTGATTAATTAAAAACAATCGTCACAATATTGGCCGGCTCGTTATTTATCCTGAAAACATGTTTTTAATTTGGCATTTGTGTTATCTTGCATTGCTAACAAGTCTTCACTAGCGTTCATGCTTGTGGTTGTCAGATGTTAAGAGTTTTAAGCCCCAAAACAGAGCTTTTCTCATACACTTTCTGCCCGGTGTTTTACTTAAAGGGGTCATAAGATGCAAATTAAATTTTTCCTTTCTCTTTGGAGTGTTACAAGCTCTTGGTGCATAAAGAAGATCTGTAAAGTTGCAAAGACTAAAGTCTCAAATCCAAAGAGATTTTCTTTATAAAAGTTAAGAGTCACCCACACCTACCTAAAACAGCTCGTTCTAACACGCCCCCACATACCTACGTCACTATGTGGGAAGATTTGCATATGTGTTTTGTTGTGAAAGCGAAACTACTTTGTTTGGCCTTCCAAAAGAGGACAATATCGCTTCGACATGCCTGGAGCTGATCCGTGCTGGTGTAACCCCTCTCTCCCGGGTCCTCTCCGCCACACCTCGTTCTCCCTCCGAGTGGGTCTCCGGCATGGGAGGCCGACGCACTAACAAGGAGGATAAAGACTGCAGCCACTAGTGCGTCTCTTGAGATCAGGGGAGTGAGGTTTACCTGCACAGCACCTACCTCTGGCCTCCGTTACACTCACCCCCCTAACCATCACTCCCATCCAGGTCACGGCACCAATGTAACCCCTCTCTCCTGGGTCCTCTCCACCACACCTCATTCTCACTCCAAGTGGGTCTCAAACCCAGGTCTCCAGCATGGGAGGCGGAAGCACTAACAAGGAGACTGCAGCCACTAGACTGCAGCCACTAGTGTGTCTCTTGAGATCAGGGGAGTGAGGTTTACCTGCACAGCACCTACCGCTGGCCTCCGTTACACTGGTCGCTGAGGAAATACTTCAACATCACCCTGTCGATCGCCGGATCGGCTTTCACCGTGGACAAAGTGGAGTCCAGCCCCGCGGTCGTCACATGTGGTTGCCGCAGGCATCACAATATGGTAAGGGACATAACATTTCCGTCACATGCTTGAGGAATTCGGCCAATCACAATGCACTGGATAGCTGGCCAATCAGAGCACACCTCACTTTTTCAGACCGATGAGCTTTGTAAAAATTGACGCGTTTCAGAAAGGCGGGGCATAGAGGAGAAACAATAATGTACAGTATGTGGAAAATAATGTGTTTTTTGAACCTTAAACCGCATAAACACATTTCATTACACCAAATACACAAAATAATGTTCTTTTTAGCAGCATCATATGACCCCTTTAATCTGTGCAATCTGGCAAACCTGCGCACGCTCACTGATGGCGGAATGTACAACAAGCGCTGATGATATGAAAACATGTGCTGGAGTTTAGCGATCTCTCCACAGCGATATTCTGCTTGCATGAAAGTGTCATACAGCCAATGTGTGTTTTTTCACAAGTCATTTGTGCTGGTTGTGTAACCAAATCTGCCATGATCAAACTTTCACCGAGTTTCAATAATGGATCTATTGTGTTTGAGGAATAAATGCACTTTTGCTCCCTGTGGCAATACAATGGGGAAAAATGTACATAAATTGGAATTGTTGGAAGTTATATTAAGAGTTTCTCAAGTTTTTACCAGTTTTCATAATGTTAATCAGTTGAAAACGGCATGGCAATGTTAGCGTTCAGCCCTAATTCAAAGCATAAGATAACGTGACTATCTATGAAAAAAGTGCATAATGTTTAAAATAATGTTTATAAACAAATTATAATTAATTAAGTTGCTTAAACAACTATAAACAAAACAGCATCATGTATGTATTCATAGTTTAATACAAAGGGTCGAAAGCCAATCAGAGAGTATATCTTTCATTTAAAAACAGGAGTTACAGTGGAATGGGGATAACCCCCCACCATAAAGTCTGGAGATATGTTTTTTTCAAAGTTGAACTTGCATTAATTTTACATGGCTTTCTAAACATGCGGCTCTTTTGTGCGAGACGCGAGTGCAACGGTGATAGATGTCCCTCTAGAAAATGTGCGAAATATGCGTTCTGTGTGAACGGCTTGGTTTCAGTTTTGACGTAAACAACATCTTCTCCGCATTGATGATCTCTTTTCCTGCAATATTTGTAATTAACATGCAGCAGCGTCGCATCTAGTGGCTTCAAATGGATAGGCTAACAAAAACATTAAAATGCAAAGACACTTACATCGTCATCGCGTCTCGTGCGCCACTGATTAGCCTCCTTAACGCACACCTAATATTCGAATGCAACGTAATGTGGGTTTTTATTTTAAATTCGACGAATATTTGAAATTAAATTTTTTTTTTTGACAGGCCTGAAAAGTACTACAATACCAGGAAGGAAGATCGGGTTGTTGATGTTTGTCTGCCATTCTCGCTCTGTCTGCACAGCGTGCGTGAACACGCTGATGACGTATACTGTCTGCGCGAACCGGGTGCGCAGAGGTATGCTAATACATAAGTTGACAGGCAGGTTGGAAAGCCAATTAAAATGTTCGGACTGAGCGTTTTGATTGGATGAACATTTCTTGGTCCTATGCCTTCCACAGAATATAAATACAGATAAATACATTTAGACCACTTAACTTAATGATTGCTATCGTGATGTGAAGAGACTTTCAACCAGCATAACAAAAACATTTTCTGAAGACAATCACCTATTGCACCTTTAACCCTCTGATGCTCGTTTTTGACCAAACAATTATTTGCGGTCAAAAATGACCATATTGAAAATGAATGGGAAACGAATTCAACGAACCAAACAAACAAACAATTTCTTTTTGAAAAAATAAATACATTATTTATATATTTTAAATATAAATATAATTACACATATGTAATGATAAATATACAATTTAGTACATTTAACATATATACAGTATATATATATATATATATATATATATATATATATATACACACATATATATAGAGAACTTTCAAATGTAATGTCAAATACTATAGTTATAATTATAATCAATAATTACATGTGCTTTAGTATGCTAGTCAACACATCAAAATAAGTGTATTTTAAAATCATGACAACCGATTATTAAAACATAATGATTTTAAATGTACTACGTGTGTTCAGAAGCAGTCATGAAAGTGTCTCAAGTAGAGCACTAGTGCACATTCAGTAGAATAAAGCACACTTCTTTTTCACAAGGGTGTGTTTTTGCATGTATGCATATGGTAGTTTAATAATGTGGAGAAACCTGTGTAGTCAGGTTTTAATCATATTAATCTTTCAGTCAATAACTCATGTCATTTGTTCTAACACTCTTTGATTTGACCTGTTCATTGGGGAAATCAGATTCTCTATATCAAAAGATCTAGTTAGATAGTGTTATGGTTCACTTTATGCCTGACATCCCTGATTTGAAGACAGTGCATCTTCAATGCTCAAGTGTACAGGTCTAATTCTGGCAAATAACAGTGCCGCAAGCTTCCAGTCTGTGGTGTTCGCCATTATTTAAACTGCTTGCTGTGCTCACAGATTAAAGCAGACAGACCATGCTGTGATCTCAGTTCTCAGTACTTTGTCTGCATAATATACAAACTGCAACAGAACTACAATAATAACAACAGAGGTATTTGTCTGAGATCAATGGCTGTAAGTGTTTTCCAGATGAGGCAGTAGAGTGTCTGTTCCTGACATCTGTTTATGTTTGCTGTAGCCTCCTGATATCTCTGGACAGTGTATGTTTTCTCTTCCATCCCTTTTATATGTATTTTTTCTGTTTTGCTACAGTAATTCATACACCTCAACAACATATGGCCTTGTCAGACAGAACTCTGCTTTCCGAAGGCCATGCAGACTTGTGAAAAAGTAGTACAACATACTTTTAAAAGAGTACTTAAATAATGTATTTTAAAAGAATATACTTAAGTGTAAACTTAATGCAATGTTTTTGGACATTTAACTGTTAAAATTAAATGAAAATGTATTATTGAAAATGTATATTAAATGCAATCAGCTGAACTTTTTAGAGTTTTAGATTTTTGACCCACTTAAGTAGGACTTAAGTACATCTTTATATGTAATTTCATAATTACTTCTTTTGTCTTAATGCACTGACTTAATGTACTTCTTTAAAGCAACACAAAAATATTCAAACAATGATTTAAATGTACTTAACAAGTAATACCTTTAATTTGCCAGTACTACAAAGTGCACTTTTTGTGTACTTAAGCGTGTTAAGAAATACAGTCATGAAAATGTCTCTCTTTACGTCACTTAAGTGGCCTTTTATTTCATTAACTGGGTTTATGCAGGTTTTATCGAGGTAAATTTAAGACTTTTTAAAAACATTTTTAAGATCAAGTAAAACAAAAAGGAATAAATTGGAAAAAAAGTGATGATTTTAAAATAAATACACGTTTGCTTGAGAAGCAAAATTACATAAGATTAAAAAGTCTTGTTTATGATTAAATCGATCAAAATAAAGTGAGTTTATAAACAAGAACTAAAATTAAACCTGCAAATGGACTCAGAAAAAATCAACTTCAGTTTTCAAATCCCTACTGACAGATTTTTATTCTTGTTTTAAGCATGAACTCATTTAATTTTGTTCAATTTTTCAAGACTTTTTACATTTGCATTTGCAAGTAAATATACCTTGAGTTTAAGGATATTTAGGTTTTTAGACATTTAGTGCTTTTAATGCTACAAATGCACATTCAATACAATGAAGCAGACTTCATTTTCACAAGGGGAGTTTAGAGAATATACTCCATGCATCCATAATAACCTAGAGATATGCACACACACAAATAAATAAATGTGTAAATGTTGTATATCTTTCAAGCAGTGGCCTTTGGGGAAAACAAATAGTTGCTCTCAATCTCAGTAGTTTGTATAAATGACCAGGAAAACACTCAATAAATAGCTCACCCTAAAATCTTAAATATAAATTTGAGATTTAACATTTTCTGAAATGCAAACACCATAAAACGTTTGTTGCCCACCTGCTCTGGGAGTGTCAATTGTTTGATTTTCCACGCCATACTGCAGGATCCTGCGTCTGGGAAAGTCTGTTTCTGGCCATGAAGACTCGATCTCTGTAATAACACGAGAAATTAATTTATCTCTACACCTTTCACAACCAAACGTGTACAAAAGTTTACTTTTGTATCTGCAAACTGTCACTGCAACAGTCAACAATGTTAATGAAAACATTTACGAATCCATCAGGTAAACCAAAAAAGGTATTTGTGAGCAAGTATGCTTGAGTAAAAACATTCGGCACCAGAAGGCACTTCAAGCTCCACTACGTAAGCGTGCGTCCTGACGCACATACTGTATAACCAGAACCATTTTGTTTAGTTTTCCCTTGGCAGCGAGAAAACACAACAGTGTGGCAAAGCTATGCAGCACCCTGTTCTGTTGTTCAGGGCAGCAGGGTTATACAGTATATATAATACTGTGAGGATACAGTACGTCAAAGACTACACATATAAGCATATACAAGTTGCTTTTTAAACTGAATAATTTATCATCTATAAATTAGATAAATTATTCAGTCCTGTATTTCATGATAGATATGATAACATCTGCCTCAGGCAAAATTTAACAATTGAAATCAGAATGTTGTTGTTTTGTGAACTATGTGTATGTTTGGATAGTCTACATAAAATGAAAAAAAAAAAAAAAAAAAACTTTTTGAAATCACAATTGCATTGCATTTTGCTGTTTTTCAAATCCCAGAAAGTTCACTTAAAAAAATTGCTCTTGCAGAGTTATTGAGCTGTTTGGCCTGGCAGCAGGGTTATACAGTATATATAATACTGTGAGGATACAGTACGTCAAAGACTACACATATAAGCATATACAAGTTGCTTTTTAAACTGAACAATTTATCATCTATAAATTAGATAAATTATTCAGTCCTGTATTTCATGATAGATATGATAACATCTGCCTCAGGCAAAATTTAACAATTGAAATCAGAATGTTGTTGTTTTGTGAACTATGTGTATGTTTGGATAGTCTACATAAAATGAAAAAAAAAAAAACTCTTTGAAATCACAATTGCATTGCATTTTGCTGTTTTTCAAATCCCAGAAAGTTCACTTAAAAAAATTGCTCTTGCAGAGTTATTGAGCTGTTTGGCCTCGTTAAAGGAATAGTTCACCTGAAAATGTACTCACCCTGTAGATGAGTTTCTTTCTTTATGGGAACAGATTTGGAGAAATGTAGCATTGCATCACTTGCTCACCAATGGATGCTCTGCAGTGAATGGGTGCCGTCAGAATGAGAGTCCAAACAGCTGATAAAAACATCACTCCACATCACACCACTCCAGTCCATCAGTTAATGTCTTGTGAAGCCAAAAGCTGCATGTTTGTATAAAACCAATTCCAACATTATGACATTTCTAATCTTGGCTTCTGGCTAAAATACGAGTCCTCTATCCATAATAATACTTTCTCCAGTGAAAATGTCATCTCGTGTGAATCAGGAGAGAAATATGCATGGACCAAGCACAGTTTACAAGCCAAAACAGTTTTAAACAAATGTGTGGGTGGATGTGATAGGACAACAGGGGATGAACTTTCTTACTGGAGGAAGCATTACTATGGATTATGAATTTGATCAGATGTGGCAGTTTAAAGTTAAAAGATGGATTTGTTTCTTACAAACAACCAGCTTTTCTATTCATAAGATGTTAACTGATGGACTGGAGTGGTGTGGATTACTTGTGGATTATTGTGATGCTTTCATCAGCTGTTTGGACTCTCATTCTGACGGCACCCATTCACTGCAGAGCATCCATTGCTGAGCAACTGATGCAATGCTACATTTCTCCAAAAATTTTCATTTTTGCGTGAACTATTCCTTTAACTACTTTAAATTATGAGCAACTTGTGGCTTGTCAAAATACAGCTTCAAAATATCTTCCATAACACTACGAACAACCGAATAATAAGCACATTAGAAATGGCATAATCTTAACAAGGCAGTTTAAACCACACTCTATTAATTTGAACTCAGAAATCACAGATTTTTTAACATAAACAGTTAATGAAACCTTTGAGTTTTGAGTGAGAATAAACCACTGAGTTTTTCATGACATAATCTTAATCACCTGGTTTCACGGATGAAATGTTCAGGCTATCGAACCTGGCAACATTATGATGAGATGGCCAGTCTGCATTTAGGCAATTATCATTCATAAAACATTCAGACCAAGCCTAGGAGGACACTCAATGACTGAACTAGACAGAGCAAGCTCTCATCCTCATCTGAATAAAAGGAAGAAGGACCGAAAGCTTGCAAAGACACAATATCTGAATGCTTACAATTTAAGCTGAACTTAAAGATCAAGAACACAACAAACATGGATTCACATGTGATTTCTATGTTGAGTCTTTTAGAGAGACCACTGGAACGTTGTTCTCACCAACCGGTTTAAAAACCGTTTCTTATCAGACTGTCTCTCTTGCTCTCTTTATAGGGCTTTTTTTTCAGCATTCATTTTGTGACACTATATATGGGTAAAATCAGTTCCTCTGCTGCAGTACCGTCCTCTCTGTCATCACAAAACATAAAATTAAACAACTGATGCCACACACGAAGATCAGTGTCAGCACTGCAAGCTGGAACAGTTTGTTGTCCTGGGTCGCTCTGTTGTCAGTAGGTATAAACCTGTGGCTGTTCTTTATTCAAGAAATGTCAAAATAATCCGATTATACAAGTACACTTAAGTAGAATAACAGTTTTTTTCCTTGCACAAAGTGACCATCTGTCTATATATCATGTGAAAAAGGGATTGATGTGCACTTGGAGTGTACTTCAAATCTTAAAAGTAAAAAAAAATTAATAAAACTGTACTTGCTGATAATATAATATTTATCAAATAAAATACCACTTAAGTGACATAAAGAGAGACATTTTGATGTTTCTTAACACATTTAAGTACACTTTTAAAAAGTGCACTTTGCAATAATGTCCAAAATTAAAAGTTTTACTTTAAAGTACATTTAAATCATTATGTTTAATAATCTTTTGTCATGCTTTAAAGAAGTACACTTATTTTGATGTGTTGACTAACCTACTAAATTACATATTAAGTACTTGATTTTAATTGTAGTGTTTTAAAGTTAAAATATTTTAAATGTGCTAAATTGCAACTTCAGCATTACAAATATGCGATTACAAATATATTTAAATACATTTAATTTCACTAGAAATGACATTAAAGACATTTTTACCATAAAAATACAATTTTAAACACAACATAAATAATTATGAAATTACATATAAAATGTACTTAAGTTCTACTTAAGTGAGTCAAAAAGCACTTGAGTGCTAAAGTTCAGCTAATTGCATTTACTTAAAATTTTAACTCGTAATACTTTGTATTGCATTTAACATGCAACGTGTCAAAAAGCATTACATTCAGTTTGACTTTAGTACATTATTTCCATAATAAGTACTCTTTTTAACAAAGGCTAGCATCGAAAATATATGAAAGTTATTTGTTTTATTGGTTTTACCTGATTATGAAAGAGTATATTTTATTAAACCTGTCTAAAATGTTTATGTTGTTTATTTTTGCTTAAATGTTGTGAGTGATATTGCTATGGGCAAGCAAACACACAGCTGACATGTGCTACTGTATGTCACTGATCATTCTGGTTTAAATAAGTGAATTCTACTGTAGCGCTGACGTACAAGTATGTTGCATGATTTTTTCCCAAAACAAAAAAAAGCCGATTTCATTGGTCAACTAAATAATGCAGTCACCTGTCGAGAAAAGATCATACTCATCAATTTAAAGTTCACACAACTGGTTTGAATCATGCAAGTAAGTCAAATATTAGCAGGTTGACCAGGAAAAAAATAAAACGTTAAAATGAATTTTGTAAAATTGCTTGCTTGCCGTTGGTTCTTCCAGTTCTAATGTTAACATTATGTTTGCAAACTCATCTGCCGCAAATAATATGTTTGCAATCCAATATTCATTAGTATTCAAACAGTATCAAAGAAGCTCAAGTTCATATACAGAGTTCATTTATTTTTGAGCATTTCAAGAAACATATACTTGATAAAGACGACACCTCGGGGGTTCTCAAAACCACAAAAGTACTGATCTGCCATTAAAGAAAGGCTTGGCTGTGAAGGCAAGGGTTGATATGTTATATATAATGTTCTATACATTTTTAAATATGCTTATTTTTAATTAGGTAATTTAAAGGGATCATCAGAAGCACTCTTAAACAAGTATTGGTTTTGATTATACCAATCAATGAATGAAAAGTGGGTCAATTTTAATTTCACGTCGACTTGGAAATCTGTAAGTTAAATATACACATCGCCAATTATTATTAGCCTTTTGTTTACACAAAGGAATGAACAAGATGTTTGAGAAGTTACATTGAAAAGATGTGTACTTACACGAGAAAGCCAAATTATCTTTCTTTAAAAAACATTTTTTTTAATTTTTTTTATGTGCAGCAGCCGACTACTAATTCATATAACAATAATAGTGCTATAGGAAGCATATAATTATTGCTTTCATCCAATTGATAGGCGAATCTCTAGGATCAGGTTTTTATGGACATTTTTGAACCCATAATAACGTGATTTAGGTAGGATAATTTATATTGGTCTCATAAACTCATAAACACTATCACATCACCCTCTCTTTCTGCTTTCTACTGCAACATCAGGAGTATAGCGTTCCTGTTACTCAACTGGTAGAGCATGACACTAGCAATGGTAAAGTCATGGGTGTTTGCATTGTAAAAGAACATCTTTACTACGTTCTATTTAAAGTAGCATTCAACATGATGCATAATACAGCACCAAGAACATACTCCAAGTTAATTGGTATGTATAACGCATGGGAAAACACGTTTCAGTGGTGCCGTGACGCAGGTGCGAAGGGGGTTAACTAGCAGCAGAAGAAAAAAAAACTATTTCAAAATAGTAATTGCTGCCATTTTGACTAAACAATTAGGCTATATGTATAAAAATACCAACTATTTAAAATCATTTTATTTCATTTATGTTTATACATCTGTATGCTCCTCGGGCGCACTAATGCGGAGGCGCACAATTCAGATCCCAAAAAACAAAACAAAACTGAAAATGCATGACACGAGCAGAAGGATGACCAAGGGATGCTGGCGTAACACTAATGCATGTTTTGTCTGTGATCGTCCTAACCTGTCAGCTGGAGGACCTGTGCGAGCCACACGACCGCGAGAAGCCCGACTCCGCAGCAGTAGAAGCGCCGGATCGGTCGCCGTCTGGCGCTCCGCATCACCGACTTCATCCCGCTCCGTCTGTTCCGCACCTCTGAATCAGAACATGACCGCCGCAGATTCCTCCGGTTATAAGGCGGGGCTGATAACTACCTTCTTACTAAACTAAACTTTTGGGTTGCCTTGCTGTTCTTCATCACAGTCAACCCTGCGCTGCTGCGAACTATTTATACGCATCGTTCAGCTAAGCGCGCGCGGACCTGTCGTATAGGCGCTCAGGTATCATCTGCTTCAAAGCGCGCAAATGCGCTCGCATGCCATTGGTCGTTGTGAGTGGTACCCTCTTTCGCTCTCTCTCCCTCTCTTTCTGTCTCTCTCTCTCTCACACACACATCACTTGAGGGCGGCTCTTGCCAGCAGTCGTGCTGTAATCGTGGACGACCAATAAGAAGACTCAGGACTCTGAGACTGATAAACTGGAACAGAGCGGTAGCTTCTTTTTTCTCTCCCCTTTTTTCCCATGTTTAACATTTTTGATCACTGTAAATGACCTTATTTCTGTTAATGTTATCTCGTAGTTTCATACACTCTAAAAAAAAAGGTTCTTCAGCGGTTCTTTGGAGTGGTTAAGGTGCTATATACAGGTAGCACCACTACCGTAAAACATGTAAGCCCGTGTATAGTTCTTTAAAGGTTCTTTAACTCTCTCTTAGTCTCTTAGTTTAGTTGGGGAAAGGGTTAAAACAACATAAAAATATAGTCTATTTCTTGAAGATATAATTTATTTTTGCCCCCAAGGCCCCAATAAGGAAATATTCCAGGGCCCCCACATGAGACCTTTGACCTCAGAGGACCTCTCCACCAACTTCACACATTACTAACCAGTTAGACTTGAGATACTTTAGATACTTTGTTTCTGGAGTATCTAAAACAGAAGTTCTTTGTTGAGAATTAAGGTTTAGATGTTTTTTTGTTTGTTTTCAACTTACCGTTTTGGTGAATAGTGTTTGCTTTAGTTGCCTCTTGACACTTGACTTTCATTTTAAATTAAAATACGTTTATCTTTGGCTGTTACAATAGTGTTTATAAAGCACATATGTGATGGTAAGGAGCTTACGGTAAAATAATTTCATGCGTCTGAGTCTCTTTTTTTTTATTTGATCAAAATCTGTAATTCTTTTGTGAGTTTTATATTATTGCAGTTCTATGAGACAATGTGAGAAAATTGTATAAGCCACTTTCAGAATTATTGGTTATAAAGAGGTTTCAGTTCAGTCACTCACAGACATGAAGAATCAGCATGTGAATCTCAGCAATGGTGACAAAGTATTCTGATCATTTTGATATGATTTTTGAACATCACAAAACAGGGCAGTAAAAAGTCACAACAAAAATAAAAGCAAATAGTACAAATAAAAGAAAATACTAAGATAACGCAGCTGCATAATTTATTCATGTCGCAATGTATGCTGGGAGCCATGGATGAGTTATGATTGGTGCACCATTGTTGAGAAAAAGTGCTATATGCCACCTCTTATGGTTCTACGTGGCACCATTTGACAAAGTGCTATATAGCACCTGTAAAAAATAGGTGCTAAACAGCACTAAAAGTGGTTCCTCTATGACTACAATCCAAAGAACTGCTTTTAGTGCTATATAGTACCATTTTTTTAGAGTGTACTGATGACTTTTATATTATTCTGAATTGAAAATTAAAAGTATGAGGACACTTAAGTGACTTAAAGAGAGACACTTTCATGACTGTTTGTTAACACACTTAAGTACAATTTTATAAAGTGACCTTTGTAATCATACTTTAAAGGTTTGAATAATCTTTTGTTGTGCTTTAAAGAAAAACACTTATTTTGATGTGTCGTGTCAGTACTGGGTAAAATAGGGACAAACCCAGCAATTGGGCTGTTTTGACCCAGCGTTTGGTTTAAATGTTTAACCCAACCTTCTAGGTAGTAACCCAAACGCTGGGTCAAAACAACCCAATTGCTGGGTTTGTCCCTATTTTACCCAGCACTGGGTTGTATTTAACCCAGATTTTTTTTAGAGTCTACATTCAGTTCAGACTTAAGTATAGACTTTGAAATACACTATATTAATCTTTTAAAGTATATTATAAAAGTAGCGTACACTCTAAAAAATGCTGGGTTAAATACAACCCAGTGCTGGGTAAAACAGGGACAAACCCAGCAATTGGGCTGGTTTGACCCAGCGTTTGGGTTAAATGTTTAACCCAACCTTCTGGGTAGTAACCCAACTGCTGGGTCAAAACAACCCAATTGCTGGGTTTGTCCCTATTTTACCCAGCACTGGGTTGTATTTAACCCAGCATTTTTTAGTGTGTACTTCTTTTTCACAAGGGTGTCCTACCAGTAGGTGCAGCCCAAACTTTGACTGGTACTGTATAGTTATATCTGTATAAGACAATAGCTTTTACATGTTGTTCATTCAAACTATTGCTAATACCTTTAGGAATCCGTAATTCTTTGTGGTTGCATTTAGTTTCTGCATATTCAAATTTGTCACAATAATGATACACTGAAGGACCAGAGGCCAAGTAACATTTTTAAGCAAACTGAAACCAAACTGCCAACGTTTAGAACTACACTAGCATATATATATCCTTAAAGATAATTGACATAGAAAACAAAAAAGGCACAGTTAAGTAACTTTATACCGATGTTCACCAGCAGGTGACAATGTTTACAGTGTGTATTTGCTCTTGCTCTTGGCATACTTCAACTCCTCACTGCAGAATACAGTATATGTGATAATACATCTGAGATATGTAATGTTATATGTTAATATTTCGGTCAGATATGTATTATACTATTTGATCATGAAGCCAAGTGAAGACATCTGTTTCATCTCTATGCCAAAATACTCATTTATGTGATTCATTTTCCAGTATACAGTGAAAAAGACCAGACAACAAACCAACAAACGTGGTCCCTGTTAAAATGGTCGAGTCATGTTTTGATGTTTTTCTAGGGGCCTTTAGTTTAGAACACTTCAGTTTAGTTTTAGAACTTTAGTTCCCACAGTTATAGAGAAACCATACACACAACTCTAGGGTTCCCAGAGCACCCGATTAACCAAAACTTCAGCATGAAATCAGAGACATGTTTCTCTTCCATGTTCTGGAAGATATCACACAGTACACTCAAGACAAATAGACAAAACCCAGAGTATTGTTGTCATCAACAGTCCGCACTTAACAGACATAGCACAGAGAATGCCTTTGAATGCACAGTGTCTCTAAAGTTGGCCAGTTTGCAACCAGGACCTTGGCGAACCACTAAATGAGCTGCAGTGAAATTAATTCCAGCCATTTTAGCTTGTATCTCTGCAAAACCTCTCGACCTGGATGAAGGAAGCCTTGCAAAGACAGAGCTCCTTGTGATCTCTGCCAACCCGTCAATCATAATAGCACAGTTCAGTTTAGTTGTACACTAATACTAATGCCTACCAGGGATGTATTTCCTAAAAGCATCATTAGCTAAAAGTGGTCAAAAGTTCCATTGTTACCAATGAATCAATGTTTCCTGAAACCATAGTTCAAATGAACATTCGCAAACAGCATTGGACACTTACGTGGTTTAAACAACTGTGCTCAACCTGTAGTTAGAAGTATAGTTTCTTGTTAGTAAGGCATGTGGACTTAAATAAATTATGCTCTTGGGAACAGTAAGCATGCTAACATGCAGTACGATCTATATCTTCAATTCCATTTAAATACATTTTAATCTATATATTTTAGTGCATTCTTAATAAGCACAGTTTTTGAAGAGTGTGCATGTGCATAAATGCATAAGGGAACCAGAGTATTACGTATGAGGGAACCCGAGATGAATCAAACATCAAATAAAGCAAAATGACAAGGAACAAAATTTAGTCATGAGGTGCCATGCTCATTACAGCAGCATCTCAAAGATCTGGAATTGATGAATTAGCACCTGCGTGCGATGTCATTAACAACATCCTGTATTATTAAACCAGCGTGGTTCACACAGATGCAACCATGTTAGGGAAACAGTCGTGACTAGCTAGTTAGTTTCTACAACGATGCATCGTACCACGGTGGTTAAGCAGCAAGTTGCATAGTTCTACGGGAAATGCATCCCAGGACAGCAAGGAATTTGATCGTAGCATTTGATGACCAGTTGAGCTTAACTAATTGAGCTTTACTAATTACATCAATGTAATTGCATCAACGGTCCAGACACGAATGTTCAGGCTTTACAAAATCAGGTCAATCATGCCAGTGTATGCAGTGCAGATCCTCACAGATCCAAGCTCTTGTCATTTCAAGACTGAACTATTGCAATGCTCTATTGGCCGGCCTCCTGGCCAGCATGACTAAACCTCTGCACATCATCCAGAATGAAGCAGCATAACACCCATCACCTTTCTCTCAGTCTCCCTCTCCTTGCTGCTTTTGACGCTGGCCTTCACAACGTCGACTGGAACCAAAGACTTTAGACATACCAACTTTAATTAAGCAAAGACAAAACTCAAATAATCCACACCATGACATGATAAGATTAGATAGATAAGATAGTCCACACAGGAAAACCAGGAAACAAAACAGGAAAACATTCAATGACTAGCAAACACAAGCGAAGATCCAAGCACTATATATACACAGTCAGACCACGGCTCCGGGGGGGTGAACAAAGGCTGTAGCGAATCGATGCGTTTTTATAAGAGAAATATCCATATTCAAAACGTAATAATCACTTTAATGTAGCTTGCGCTCACAGTTGTACATGGAAGCAGCTCCGGGCGGATGGCATATGAGGTCAGCGTTGCGCATGACAAAATCAAAACAGAAAAACGGTCACTTATTAGAAGTACAAAACTAGGATTTGTAAAGAAGAATGCTGGAGGATTTGGATATAAACCAAGAGGAGACTGGTTTTCCTTTGCTAAAGTAAGGAAACTTTGCTTCCTTTTAAAGTGATTATTAAGTTTTGAATATGGATATTTTTCTTACAAAAACGCAGAAGGTTCGCTACAGAAGGCCTTTTTTTACCCAGCACTGGGTTGTATTTAACCCAGATTTTTTTTAGAGTCTACATTCAGTTCAGACTTAAGTATAGACTTTGAAATACACTATATTAATCTTTTAAAGTATATTATAAAAGTAGCGTACACTCTAAAAAATGCTGGGTTAAATACAACCCAGTGCTGGGTAAAACAGGGACAAACCCAGCAATTGGGCTGGTTTGACCCAGCGTTTGGGTTAAATGTTTAACCCAACCTTCTGGGTAGTAACCCAACTGCTGGGTCAATACAACCCAATTGCTGGGTTTGTCCCTATTTTACCCAGCACTGGGTTGTATTTAACCCAGCATTTTTTAGTGTGTACTTCTTTTTCACAAGGGTGTCCTACCAGTAGGTGCAGCCCAAACTTTGACTGGTACTGTATAGTTATATCTGTATAAGACAATAGCTTTTACATGTTGTTCATTCAAACTATTGCTAATACCTTTAGGAATCCGTAATTCTTTGTGGTTGCATTTAGTTTCTGCATATTCAAATTTGTCACAATAATGATACACTGAAGGACCAGAGGCCAAGTAACATTTTTAAGCAAACTGAAACCAAACTGCCAACGTTTAGAACTACACTAGCATATATATATCCTTAAAGATAATTGACATAGAAAACAAAAAAGGCACAGTTAAGTAACTTTATACCGATGTTCACCAGCAGGTGACAATGTTTACAGTGTGTATTTGCTCTTGCTCTTGGCATACTTCAACTCCTCACTGCAGAATACAGTATATGTGATAATACATCTGAGATATGTAATGTTATATGTTAATATTTCGGTCAGATATGTATTATACTATTTGATCATGAAGCCAAGTGAAGACATCTGTTTCATCTCTATGCCAAAATACTCATTTATGTGATTCATTTTCCAGTATACAGTGAAAAAGACCAGACAACAAACCAACAAACGTGGTCCCTGTTAAAATGGTCGAGTCATGTTTTGATGTTTTTCTAGGGGCCTTTAGTTTAGAACACTTCAGTTTAGTTTTAGAACTTTAGTTCCCACAGTTATAGAGAAACCATACACACAACTCTAGGGTTCCCAGAGCACCCGATTAACCAAACTTCAGCATGAAATCAGAGACATGTTTCTCTTCCATGTTCTGGAAGATATCACACAGTACACTCAAGACAAATAGACAAAACCCAGAGTATTGTTGTCATCAACAGTCCGCACTTAACAGACATAGCACAGAGAATGCCTTTGAATGCACAGTGTCTCTAAAGTTGGCCAGTTTGCAACCAGGACCTTGGCGAACCACTAAATGAGCTGCAGTGAAATTAATTCCAGCCATTTTAGCTTGTATCTCTGCAAAACCTCTCGACCTGGATGAAGGAAGCCTTGCAAAGACAGAGCTCCTTGTGATCTCTGCCAACCCGTCAATCATAATAGCACAGTTCAGTTTAGTTGTACACTAATACTAATGCCTACCAGGGATGTATTTCCTAAAAGCATCATTAGCTAAAAGTGGTCAAAAGTTCCATTGTTACCAATGAATCAATGTTTCCTGAAACCATAGTTCAAATGAACATTCGCAAACAGCATTGGACACTTACGTGGTTTAAACAACTGTGCTCAACCTGTAGTTAGAAGTATAGTTTCTTGTTAGTAAGGCATGTGGACTTAAATAAATTATGCTCTTGGGAACAGTAAGCATGCTAACATGCAGTACGATCTATATCTTCAATTCCATTTAAATACATTTTAATCTATATATTTTAGTGCATTCTTAATAAGCACAGTTTTTGAAGAGTGTGCATGTGCATAAATGCATAAGGGAACCAGAGTATTACGTATGAGGGAACCCGAGATGAATCAAACATCAAATAAAGCAAAATGACAAGGAACAAAATTTAGTCATGAGGTGCCATGCTCATTACAGCAGCATCTCAAAGATCTGGAATTGATGAATTAGCACCTGCGTGCGATGTCATTAACAACATCCTGTATTATTAAACCAGCGTGGTTCACACAGATGCAACCATGTTAGGGAAACAGTCGTGACTAGCTAGTTAGTTTCTACAACGATGCATCGTACCACGGTGGTTAAGCAGCAAGTTGCATAGTTCTACGGGAAATGCATCCCAGGACAGCAAGGAATTTGATCGTAGCATTTGATGACCAGTTGAGCTTAACTAATTGAGCTTTACTAATTACATCAATGTAATTGCATCAACGGTCCAGACACGAATGTTCAGGCTTTACAAAATCAGGTCAATCATGCCAGTGTATGCAGTGCAGATCCTCACAGATCCAAGCTCTTGTCATTTCAAGACTGAACTATTGCAATGCTCTATTGGCCGGCCTCCTGGCCAGCATGACTAAACCTCTGCACATCATCCAGAATGAAGCAGCATAACACCCATCACCTTTCTCTCAGTCTCCCTCTCCTTGCTGCTTTTGACGCTGGCCTTCACAACGTCGACTGGAACCAAAGACTTTAGACATACCAACTTTAATTAAGCAAAGACAAAACTCAAATAATCCACACCATGACATGATAAGATTAGATAGATAAGATAGTCCACACAGGAAAACCAGGAAACAAAACAGGAAAACATTCAATGACTAGCAAACACAAGCGAAGATCCAAGCACTATATATACACAGTCAGACCACGGCTCCGGGGGGGTGAACAAAGGCTGTAGCGAATCGATGCGTTTTTATAAGAGAAATATCCATATTCAAAACGTAATAATCACTTTAATGTAGCTTGCGCTCACAGTTGTACATGGAAGCAGCTCCGGGCGGATGGCATATGAGGTCAGCGTTGCGCATGACAAAATCAAAACAGAAAAACGGTCACTTATTAGAAGTACAAAACTAGGATTTGTAAAGAAGAATGCTGGAGGATTTGGATATAAGCCAAGAGGAGACTGGTTTTCCTTTGCTAAAGTAAGGAAACTTTGCTTCCTTTTAAAGTGATTATTAAGTTTTGAATATGGATATTTTTCTTACAAAAACGCAGAAGGTTCGCTACAGAAGGCCTTTGTTCACCCCCCGGAGCCGTGTGAGACACTTTTTTTAATGGATGGGCGCTTTTTATTTAACTTATTTTGGACTGATGCATGCAACACCCGCTGAGTGCCATGAAACAGCTTGAAAGATCAAAGACAATTTTTAATATAAGAGAAGAAAGTCATATACTCCTAGGATGACTTGAGGGTGAGTAATATATGGGCTAATTTTCATTTTTGGGCGAATTAATCCTTTAAGTCAACATTCAGTTCACATAGAGAAATGGATAAATAAATACACTCACTTTATCATAAAAGCACTGCCCTTGAAATTATAAGAGCTATATTTAAGAAAATGCAATGCTTGAGTTCTATGTCCATAACATTGTAGTGTAAGATGATCAGATTTCTGAAATGGACATTTCCTAGTTCAGTGGTCAAAAGACCGTTGAAATCTCACTTGTTATTTAATGAATTAGAAACGGGGACAATACTTTTTCATAACAATTGCTATTGATTATTATTCAAATTAGTGATTATTATGTTGCCTGTATTGAAGCCCTAAGCATTTTAATGCAAGTCACCTAAAATCACACTATGAAAAATAGTAGACATAACCACTGCAAACAACAAACAGATCAAAGCAGCAAAATTATGACTTTACAAAACACTTTACAAAAATAAAACAAAATCAATCAAACAAAACATTTTCAGACCTTTTCTTGTGAATGTGAATTTAGCTGTTTCAAGTCATTACAATTTTTGTTTTACTCGTCAAGTGTTAAGTGCTATTGGAAATGGATCAATAAAAATGAGATAAATATAATGTGCAATAAAAATAAATAAAATACATGAAAATGAGTAATATTTTTGATGTGCATTCTGCACATTTAATTGCTGCAATTTTAATTTAGTTGAACTACTTTAGTTAATTTAGTTCAATTTAATATTTATTAATATTATTTATATAATAATCATCATCGACGTGTACTTTCACCCATGCTATAGTTAAGCTGTGTGTGTGGGAATACTGCCTTGTGACAACAAAACTTTCCAGAACGTTTAAAGTTGTATGCAAAACAATCCCGCACACTGTTATATAACACACACAAACAGTATTACTGTAATTTAACATGAATAGTTAGTATGTGACTACTTTGAAACCGATAAATTGATGATAACAGTGTCTTTCCTCATCCATGTCAAGTTCCTCATGGCTAAAGTTTTGGCGCGCCCCCAAGTAACCAGTGTAGCTCTCTGTTGGAGAAAATAATCACTACACAATTGCTCAGGTACACAGGTAGTTTTGCAGTGTATTTGATTTTACAGCATTAACTTAACCCCTTTGTCTATACACAATTATAGGAATTTTACAAGCTAAATAGACCACAAAAAGCTAGTTCACCCAAAAAATAAAGTGGCATCCACAGTAAATATTTTTGAATTATATTTCAGTGTGTAAGAAAGTATAGTACATTTTTTAAGAGTTCAATCAAAGTACAATAAATGACACATTTCTGACACCAGCTCATACAGAAACAAGTTCAGTTTTTATTGCCAGGATCCCTCAGTTTCACAGATGCATTACATGATCAATCTCTATTAGTTAAAAGAAACAAGTATAGCTCCAGTGATCACCATACCATTTCTGACTGGACGGCATATTCCTGTCGGGCCAGCCATTATTCTTTCCGGATATCTTAGACCAGTGTGCATAGTGTGTGGGTTTGTGGTTTGCCATACACCTACATTTTTTTTGTTTTATGTGACAATACTTATTTATAAAAGTGCCTGCTAACTAGTGAGTCTGTTTTGGGAGCTGATCATTTATGGGATTGGTAGATACAATGCTATTTATTGGCAGATTTGGCAATTTAGAACAGTCACTGACATAATAGTAACTACTAACAGGGACTAAGCTTTCTCTCTAAATCTGTCCTCGGGCATGACATGACATAAAAAAGAGCAACACATCTAGGAATGGCCACTAACAAAGTGGAAAATGCACATTTTAGGAGTGGTTTGGATTGTTTGTAAGAGGCTTTTAAATGCACAGTCTGCAAATACCACAGTTGTAGTGGTACGACACAAAATTTGGCAACAATCCACTCGTGCTTTTCCAAGTTCATCTGCATGACTTGCTAGGCTTGACTGTGGCTTTGTTCCAGAGAAAGCAGGACGTACTTTAAAAGACCTTACAGATGCTTCAATGCATAATATAAGCATCACATTTGAAACAAAAGGACCAACATTTTGTAAACAACAGTAAAACTGAACTGTAACATGAATCAAACAGTAAAGCATTACTATATGATGAAAAGCATTTATGGCTTCATAAAACATCATACCATAAAAATCACAGGGATTAGTTTGACAAATGCATTCTCTTTTTTTTGTCTTTTTTCAGAAAGGTTTTGCTGAAGAAGTATCCTGATCCAATAACAACGAAAGTTATTTTTAACTGGAAACCACTTGGGTCGCCACAGCAGTCAAGAGTTAACATTTCAGTATCGAACAAAAGGTAAATTCACAATACAGGTTTGACAATGAAACAAAAATAATGATAAAACTGTTAAGAACATGAAAAGATGGAATGTTACATCATTTTTCAAGCAGCCATGGTTGAGTTCCTTTCCAGTGTAATTTCAGGAGTTTTCCACTACGGAGAATGTCTTAACGATTGATATTATTCCAGTAAAACAAAATATGACCACCTGCTATCATGTCATGCCTTAATATTCTTACAATTTAAAATAACATAAAAAAACATTCATTGGCTCACAAATTTGCATCCCATCCACTTCAAATATACACATCTAGCAATAACATCCACATTTTCAAGATTAATAAGTTATTACATTTTTATAAATACATACACAGATACACAAGGTGGCTTAGAAATTGCTTGTCGCACTGGCGTGCTTTCACAGCCTCCTATGATCTAAAGGACTATGTTGCACACAGATGAACAGGAAATAGTTCTTTTACACTGCTCTTTAGCTAAGTAAAACCCACAAAATGCATTACCGATTGCATCAGTGTACTTCCTGTCTGTTTGCATTCTTCAAACTCAACAAACGGCAACAACTAATCATATTCCATCTGGATACAGTTTTACACACATCAGAGGGAAGTAACACTTATTTTGGCTCTACACTTCTTCACAGAGAGGAATAAAGATATATAGATTTCATTGTAATACATCAGAATCTGCTGGTACCAGGTTATCACAGTGACTCTAAAATAAAAGCATTTGAAGGGGAGATGACATGATGTGTGATGTACAGTAATGCTGAAGGATGGTTATTTAACATTTCGTTTCCCTTTGCGGTGGTGCTGTGCATTTCGTTCAAGTCCGGCATGTTTCGTGAGTGTGTGCAGGCAAGAGTCCAGTCATTTTGCTCTTCTTCTCGTCACATTAGCAATGCACCTTTAGGTGAGGTAAAGAGTGATATTTGGGTGCAATTAGGAAAGACACAAAATAGCAGTTTTATAAATAAGTGCTGTCTCACAGTTCAACATAAAGCACTCTAGGCAATTCGTGTGAGAACAAAGTAGAACTGGTCTGGCTTGTCTCTTAAATCTTTGTGAGAACACGAATCAAATTGGCTGCAATCTTTATTAATAGAAATGGTCTATTTTAAGTCATGCTTTCCTTAGTAACTTAACACTAAGAATTGTTTTCTTCTCAAATCAAGAGCTGTTCAGATTCAGTGGGATCAGGCATAAGGCGTCATACAAAAAAAAAAAGAAAAGAAAAGAAAGAAATAAAAAAAAAATCACGGCATACACTTTGTCCCATTACTAACATCCAAATGGACAGTTCTACGACTGTGAAAATGCATGAAATTAGCATTTTTTTATTTTTTGTGTCATAATCATAAAATATACAAAACAAGTCCAGCGAATTATTCCAGTGCTGAATTCTGATGCCTGGATTCTGAATTCAAGTGGCTATTTAAAGGAGGAATGAATTTTAACCTCAAATGTTCAGTGCTAAAACAAGAAACATTTTACCGATTAACACAGAAAATCATATTTGCCTGTTCTCGCATTTTGTACACTTGTGAAAATGACATACACTTTTAAAAAGTATAAGTATATATATATATATATATATATATATATTAAAAAGTATTATTACAGAAATTATACACTTAAAAAGAACAAACTTAAGTGTGTATTGTTTTTAGACACTTAAACTGCATGTTAAGTATTAATTGCAATGAAATGAAAAGTTCATAATTGTTATAGTTTAAATTTATAATTAATGCAATTGCAATTAATTTATTTAAAAAAGCAAAAAGCACTTAAGAGTGTCTTTTTGACCTACTTAAATAGGATTTCTAACTTAATGATTCTATTGTCTTTGAAATAGGGTTAAAGTACTGCTGAATGTACTGACAAGCATTTATGATAAACTCAAATATAATGTAATTTCTAATGAAACATATTTTTTAATTGCACATTTGTAATTTAGTACATTTAAAATGTATTAACTTTAAATGTAATATTGAATAACACACTACGGTTAAAATTATAATCAAGTGCTTTGCATGTGCTTTAGTATATGAATAAACACATCAAAATAAGTGGACTTCTTTAAAGTACGACAAAAATGATTTTAACTGATTTAGAATGCACTTATAACTTTTTAAAAGTGTACTTAAGTGTATTAAGAAATATCGTCATGAAAGTGCTACAAGTGCACATTCAATACAATCAAGCGCACTTCTTTTTCACAAGGGCAGTCAAAAACAAGTTTACCAAAATGCACACATTTGATGATTTTCGCTCTTGGTGTTGTCACTCTAGAGATGAGCAAGAAGCCTTTAACCCACTGCCAGCAGAGAAAAAGGTTTGAACGTGCTCTGCCCATTTCTGATACTGTGATGTTTAATAGAGGGTTACAATTACACTGACATGTTAATAATTTTCCTCTAGTATATACACTGAAGCCACCTATTTCAACACAAATAAGGTCTCTAATTAGAATGTATTGCTCGGTATCTGGACACGATCATTTGCTTGTGACCATCCGGTTCACTATGTAGGAATCGGATGAAAAATACTTAAAGATAATATGATTTTGAACATTTATTGTCACTAAATGTTTTCTAAAGTCGAGTCTGCAGGTTGCAAATGATGACTTTTGGACATTCCGATGTTTTTGAACAACATTAGCCAATGATTAAGAGTTTCCGACCAGATCGGATCTTGCACCACAGGCTATCGTTGTTAACACGCTGTCACAGTGATGGCACTATGTAAATCTAGCCCTGAAAACCTTTTAGGGTGCAACGGAGATGTTAATAATAGTAAGATTCATTTGAGTAAGAACGTACTTAAGCCGACCAGTTTGTTTGCGTGCACTTTTCTAGTAAGGCTTGTCAATGTTCTTGTCACTTAAGGGACATTTTTAGGGATTTGCTAACATTTTCATTGGCCTTTTCGTGCGTCTTCTGATCTTTCTCGCTGCCATGGTTTGGCCTTCGATGCTAACATGGTTTGTTGACGTTGCAGAGCAGTTCGGTGACTTTAATGAGCCGTGCCACGGTGCTCTGGGACTCCTCCTGCAACCGCTGGTTGTTCTGCCTGAGATTTTGCACCTCTGCTTGCAGCATTGCCTTGTCTTCTTTCTCCTGTGGGATGCATGCAAACATAATGACTTTCAGGGTTGAGCGTTCTCACTCTGTATTGGCAGGACACATCCACGCCATGAGGGGTTGCTATGCCTGAATATGTCGATGGAATGACACACAGATGAAGACAATGGCTGAAGCTGGGGAAAAGATGGCTTGCTTGATTTGCACATACAACGAAATACGCCACACTATTACATGCAATGCAAACATTGATCCTTAGATCATTAGAAGAACAAAAAACTGATTCTTACATTGAGGCCCTGATTTACTAGAGGTTTGCATGTATACACAGTGCCGTGAAGTCTAAGAAGTCTCTTCTGTTCACCAAAGCTGCATTTATTTGATCAAATATACAGTAAAAATAGTAAATTGTGAAATATTGTTACAATTTAAAATAACTGTTTTCCATGTTAATATAGTAAAATGCAATTTATAGCTGTATTTTCAGCATCATTACTCCAGTCTTCAGTGTCACATGATCTTCAGAAATCAGTATAATATGCTGATCTGCTGCTCAAGAAACATTTCTGATTATTATCAATGTTGAAAACAGTTTTTGCTGCTTAATATTTTCGAAGAAAACCATGAAACATTTACTTGAATTTCTTCACTTTTGATTAATTTAATGCATTATTGCTGAATAAAAGTAATAATTTCCTAAAACAAAATATATATATATATATATATACAGTATATATAATTCTTACTGACCCCAAACTTTTCTATATATTTGCTTGACACTTCACCAATGGCAATACATTAAAAAGCAAAATAATTTAACAAATTTCAATTGGAATGTATATTTATTGGACAAAGTACCTTTTGGAGGTCGTCCTGCAGTCGCTTCAGCATGGCCTCTAACTGGGACACTTTCTCCTCGAGGTGACCAGGCGAGTCACTGCGAAGGCAGGGAGAGAAAGAAGAACACCAAAAAACAAAACAAAATGATGTCCCAGTTTGGATTAATTCAGATGTGTTAATGTTTTTGAAAGACGTCTCTTCTGCTCACCAAGGCTGCATTTGGTGATCAAAAATACAGTAAAATTGTGAAATATTATTGCAATTTAAAAAAGCAGTTTTCTATCTGAATATATGGTCAAATGTAATTTATTCCTGTGATCAAAGCTGTATTTTCAGCATCATTACTCCAGTCTTCAGTGTCACACGATCCTTCAGAAGTCATTCTAATATGCTGATGTGTTGCTCAAGAAACATTTCTGATTATTATCATAGTATTTTTGCTTAATATTGTGTAGGGCTGTCACAAATGATTATTTTGGTAATCGAGTAATCGGATATTTTTTGTGGTAATAGACCTAAGCAAAGACCCAAGCCTTTAAAATGACATAAAATACACATATAATAACAATGAGGCAATACAATTTTGTTCAAATAAAGTATCAAAAGCAAGTAATCATATGGTTTTATAGAACAACACTGTTAAAATACATAATATAACGATCATCTTATGTACAGTATATATTATAACACATGTCTCCAGGGGGCGCCAATGGACTGGTGAACAAATCCTTGTTTATTACTGGCCAAACAACCTTTAATTCAAATGTTTACTTAATCTTTAATATTTGCCCACTTCTTTATGATAGAAATGCTCCAGCCACTGTAATTTCTTGAACAAGAATGTGGACATCAAAACACGCAAACTCAAAGGGAGGACTTGAACTTTTATTTTGAAATTGCGATATTGTGAAATAGTGTAACAATTTAATTATTTGAATATATGGTCAAATGCAATTGATTGCTGTGATCAAAGCTGTATTTTCAGCATCATTACTCCAGTCTTCAGTGTCACATGATCCTTCAGAAATCAGTATAATATGCTGATTTGCTGCTAAAAGTGTTAATTCCTTTCAATGAATAAATAAATGTTACTGTCCCCAAACTTCTGAGGGGTTCTGTAACATTTACAGTACTGTTCCATAAAAGCTGTCAGATTTAAAGTTCTCTTTGAGTTGTGAAGGAACATTTGCTAACCGTCTTGCCTCATGTTTTGAGCGCTGTGTAATCTAATGTCGAAGAGTTCATGGCACAGTCAGCCTCACCTGTCCTTGATGTCTTTAAACCTGGTTTCTGTCTGACCTGACTGGTTTTCTGGGGATGCTTGTGATTCATCTCCTGACTTCCGGTCTGAAACCAAGCAGGACATTACAATATTAATACTCCATCTTGTCACAGAAAAGTAGCCAGGCCAGCATTCTTCAGTGAACAGACTAAACTCACACTTTCACATGTTCAAACACAAATTTCTCACCTTCTCGAGACAAAGCTTCCAGAATGTTCCGGCAGGCGTTGGCCAGATCAGAAATCGACTGCCACTCTTCTTCAGACGAATCTGCTGTCTCTGAGAGAACTGAAATCAACAAAAATATATTGTAAAAGGTCTTTGTGGAGAGTATTTATCATTTATTATCTGCACTGTATATATATATATATATATATATATATATATATATAACATTCTACATACTATTTCAGTCTTTCTACTTCAATAATTCATGTTTAAAACCATGTGTTACATGCCGTTTCTTTGTAATTAATTGTGAGATTTACTAGCAATTTCTTAATTGCTAGTTAAAATTGTTTCGACTCCTTTTTTTAGTGCAGACAGTCACATTTGCAACTGTTTGGAGTTTAATGGAATTCTCTCTTCATCTGTCAAGACTGAAATTATTGTTCTATGCTTAAACAAATAAACTATGACACATTTTTGGATAACAAGATTAATTTATGGTTTATGACCTTCTCTGTTCTCCATTACATTCATCCCCAATGCATTTTTTTTTATCATCCTGAGGGTCTCTGGTTACAAATTGGACCAATCACAGCTGTTGTGGTCTGTGTAGATGCGACATGAGTTACACTGGAGAGACGTACGGCACAGGATATACACTTTAACCACTGCAACTATGCAGAGCTTACAGCATGAATCGGGCGCAGAAATATAAATAAGCATTTAGTCTGTTCTTAAATCTGAAAATAGCATTAAAAATGATTCTAAAAATTAATAACAATTTTTACAGTTCATGTGTTTGTCCAAGTGAAAGGCGTAGGATGTATGATGCCTTATTAGGGAAATAATACAGTTTAAAAGAATGAAATGTAATGTTTTCTGACACCTAATTGCATGTTAATTAGAGTTAAATACAAATGCATTATAGTTGAAATTTATATTTAATGCAACAAGCTGAAATTTAGAGAGCTTTCTGACCCACTAAGTAGGACTTACTGAACATCTTACATCTTTATATGTAATTTCATAATTATTTCTATTGTCTTTGAAATATGATTAAAGTACTGCTGAATGTACTGACAAGCATTTATGATAAACTAAAATACCTTAATGTCATCTCTATTGAATCTTGGGTAACACTTTATTTTAAGGTGTGCTTGTTACATATGTTACATGTACTTACTATTATAATAACAATGAATTATGCATAATTACATGCAAGTAACCCTAATCCTAACCATGTAGTAAGTACATGTAGTTAATTAATATTACTCAGTACTTATATGTATAATTACACTGTAACAAGGACACCTCAAAATAAAGTGTAACCGAAACTTGTATGCCATGCATTTAAATATATTTGTAATTACACATTTGTACTGATGAAGTTGCAATTTAGTACATTTCAAATATATCCACTTTTAATGTAAAAATTACAATCAAGTACTTTACATGTGCTTTTGTATGTTAGTCAACACATCAAAATAAGTGCACTTCATCAAGGCATGACAAAATATTATTAAAACTGATCTAAAATTTCACGCACATGCAAATACAACATATAACTGATAATAACTTTATACGTGGAAATAAAATTTTAACTGCAGTTAGGCTTGGTTTTTTAATCATTTGCCAATAACTTCTAACTCTGCCCCCAATTGCAGAAAGTGAGAGGTGGTTCCTTACTGACAGTCTGAGTTTGTTGAGTATTTACACATGCACACCCATATGCATTTTAAAGAAGGGCCTGGAAGATGTAACTGCACAACGATCGAGGGGCAGAGGCACACAACAGATGGCCCAGAAACAGTGTCTTGATTTGAGGCCGTTTAATACCCTTATCCCAACCAGCCCTAGCCTAGCCCCATCTGTCTGAGCTTTACACTCATTTGAAAATGTCAGTGCCATTCAGGCCTTGATTCGTATCTTTTAAAGCTTGCTAAATTTGCTTATGAAGCGGAGGCTGGTCGTAGATCAGCTTATTTTTAAGTAGGCAGCATTTACTGTAAAAAAGCTTAGAAACAAAAGAGACTGAAAGCAGGAGTAAGGGAAAATGAAACCTCCCAGAGGAAGAGGAGGAACAGAGCCTCCCTGTAGCTAAAGACAAAAGAATACAAAAGAAGGTGAGGTGATGAACAGTGCAAAATACTAACAGAGAAAGTTAGTATTAAAAACAGTCTATCATGATATCTATATTTCTATATTTTTTTATCATGATTTATCTATATTTCATCTTATTATATATATATATATATATATATATATATATACCCAGACTCTTAACCTGAGAAGATGGGGAAAATATGGAATTATCAATAGTAAGTGAAACTGTCGGATTTTGCCAAATTGGATTTAGTACCAACAAGAAGAACTTCAGTTTTATTGGTATTTAGCTTGAGAAAATTGCACGAGAACCAGGCTTTGATTTCATCTAAACAGTCCAAAAGGGAAGAAGAAAGAAGAGTAGAGGCTTGGAGGACAAATAGAGCTGGATGTCATCTGCATGGCAGTTGAAATTAATACCAGATTTCTTAAACATATGACCAAGAGGTAATAGGTAGATAATAAATAAAAGAGGGCCCAAGACGGAGCTTTGAGGAACACCAGTAGTAACAGATGAAGAATAGGATCTAAAATGTATCTTTCTCTCCCTGAAAGGGAAGCAAAATATTCAAGGCATGTTTTCTACATTTGTTTTTAGTTAAAACAAGCAATAATGACAATTATTTTTAAAATAAATCATTACAGTAATCAACAAACCAATATAACACTAAACCGTAATAAATGTTGTAGCATTATTTACCCCTTCTTTCTTTCTTTGATATTCTGATTTTAGAATATCGTTTTTAGAATACTGTAGTGTATGATGTATCGAAACGGACTAATGCCACTCACATACAACTCCCATTGCAAACAGGCCATACTGACCATGTTTGAGAAATTAATACTTATAATTAATAATTATATTTTGAATTAGTTTTTATTAGGGGTTGAATGGATCATAATTGATCCGTGATCCGTACAGACCAGGCCCCACGGTTTGGCATACATGTGACCCGCGGATTAGTTGCAAAATTGAACCATAATAGAGTGAAAGTTTATCATTGTGTACATGTTTACACACTCAGGAGATTTTTAACCATTCCAGCACAAAAAGAGTTGAAAGAGAACTCGATTCGGTACTCGCACGCTGTTTTCTGTGCACACAGCCACACACACATGAAGCTTGCATATGCAGAGAGGCATGTTTCAGACGGTGAGCAAACACTGAACTGGATCACCTTGCATTTGAAGAGACACATACACATAAAATTATGACAAAATACCCATATCAACAATCATTCTGGTAAACGCGGTCGGTTATGTCTTATGTGAACGATAACAGCTGACAAAGAAATCGGATGTGTATCATTATATCGGACCCGTAAATTAGGTCTTAAAGGTACAGCAGCCTATAAATACCTGCTGCTGTTATTACTGCTAATCAAACAACAAAAGACAGCTTTGACAAAGATGAATCTATATTTAATTTTTATTTGTTATTTTACACTTAATTATTACATTTCTGTACCTGAAAACTACGGTTGGACCTTATTTTAATTGTAACTTTGTTCTGTGTTTATCTATGCTTGTAATTTGTGTAATTGTTCTTATTTTTTATTGGCTGTTTAATTATCATGTTTGAATTTTCTTAGTTAGGATAGTAGTTTTTGCGGTGGATTGAATAAGTACTTAGCTTTAAGTAATAAATAGAAAGCAAAGTTACATTGAAATATTTTGTTTCTTGCTGATCCAAAAACACGATCCAATGCGTGCCTCAAAAACCGTAATATGATCAGAACCGTGAGTTTTGTGATCCATTGAACCATTAGTTTTTATGTTTATACTTTCTGTTTTTAATTAAAATTTTAAAGTTTTAGTACACTCTAAAAAATGCTGGGTTATTTCAACCCAACTTGGGTTACATTTTTCAATTAAATTTTTAACCCAAAAGTTGGGTTAGTCCATATTTGACCCAAAGTTGGGTTGAAATAACCCAGCATTTTTTAGAGTGTAATTTGTTGTGTTTTTGTCATTTGTATTATTGTTTTTATTAATTCTTACTTCAGTTTTAGTTTGAGTTTTTTTAGTATTACAAGCGAAACTAAATGAAAATTGAAAGTTGTGTGATCTTCAGTTGATTCGTGGAGGATGCCCAGTTTTTCTCTGTAACCATGTGTATGATCTGTAAAATCTGTTCAGATTTGTACACATTCCAGCCTTTAGATTAAATGAAAGAGCTCCTGCTGTTTTTCTATTAATTACAGAATTAAACCTCTCACAGTTTAATATATCAAAATATCCTGTCTGTACTTGTGGAAACTGCACTTGTATATTACCAATGAAGCTAAAATAAAGCATTAGATGTTTTGAAGCCACACAGTCACTGTGGAAGTACTTGTATGAAGGATTATTTAATAACCCACTGCAGATAATGGCCTGCTGTAGCAACAGTGGTCTGGACCATAACATTAACTATATCAGTCATTTAAAAATAATACATTTACTCTGTATTATCCTGTTAACATTAAGAAACACTTACTCTTAGTGATGGAGTTATGGAGGCTCAGAGCTCTGGAGTTTCTTTCTGCACTTTCCATGCAGGAGGATCTCAAGGTCACATCACTGACCGACGGCCTCTCTTCAGGCCCCTGATCACACACAAACTAGACAGAGAGGAGGAACGAAACCATCAATGAGTAGAAGCAGGCAGTATGACCACAATATCATAGTAAATGTATATAACAATATAGTTATTTTGCTTGAAATTAAACCTCAAATTTATTGTACTGTTATATGTATGTACACTCTAAAACATGCTGGGTTGTTTGAACCCAACTTTTGGTCAAATATGGACTAACCCAACTTTTGGGTTAAAAATGTAATTGAAAAATTTAACCCAACAGTTGGGTTAGTCAATATTTGACCCACAGTTGGGTTAAAACAATCCAGCATTTTTTAGAGTGTCGCAATTATGCATAAAGTGTAATACAGAGAATTAAATGCTACAAATTAAAGGTTCTTTAAATCATTAATTCCATGTATATATGTATGTACATATGTATGTGAATTTTATTTGATTAACGCATGATAAGTCTGGTATCATTAAAAAAATGCTTTACACTGAGTTAAAAACAAGACTCAAAACAACCAATGAATCAATAAAATGTTTCCTTCATCATACTTTCTCTTTTGTCTCACTGAGTATTATTCATTCATTCATTCGAATTTTATTGTATTAATGCAAACCAAAAAATGATTAATGATAAGTTTGGCAGCAATAAAACAAGTTTTACAAAACAAAAGACTCAAATCAATCAATAAATCAATCAATCTGTCTGTCAGTCAAATAAATAACTAAATAAATAAGTAAATGAATATTCCTCTATTTTCTCATCATATTCATCATACTTTCTCGTTTGTCCCACTGAGTACATTGAGTAATAATTACACGTTTTATTTATTGTTTTTCATTTTATTTGATGGATGCAAACCAAAAGCAATATATAAATTATACATAATTAATGATAAATCTGGTATCATTAAAAGACAGCTTTACACAGAGTTAAAAAAGAGACTCAAAACAATCAAATAAATAAATATTTCCTGCATTTTCTTGTCACATTTATCATACTTTCTCTTTTGTCCCACTGAGTACATTTATTTATTTATTCGTTTGTCCGTTCATCCGTTTGAATTGTATGTGATGGATGCAAACCAAAAGTATATTTATTAATTTAATTTATACTTAATTACTGATCAATTTGGTATCATTAAAAGCTTTACACTGAGTTAAAAACAAAAGACTCATCACAGCAATCAACAAACTAACTAATAAATAAATCAACACATAATTATTACTCAATGCGTAGATAAAAGGCAGGAAATACAGCGAGTGAGAGAAAGTGATTTTATAAGGGGAAGAAGGGAAAGGATGAAGTGGGAGGAACAGAAAGGAAGGAAAGAGAGAGAGAGAGTGGGAGACAGATCTGAGAGGTTAAAACCCTTCTGAAAGCAGCAATCACTTTCCAAATACAGAGAGTTACACAAGCGGATCCATCAGATGCCCTCTGTGTGGGAGACAACAGCAGCACATCATGCCATGATTCAGGTGCTTCGATGCATTGTGCTCTTCTGTAAGTGTCAATGCCCTTAATATTGTTTTTAAGTAAGCCTCATAGTTAGGCGTGTAATGATTCACTTGTTTTCTTGGTGTATCTATGCCGATGCATATGCATCAATCCTGGAACATGGATTTTTGAATCATGAATCATTTGTTTCGGTCGAGAATCTATTTAAAACGTTAAAAAACGAATGAATCATGATTTGGTAAAGTATCATTCAATATATATATGTATATATGTATATATAAGTTAAATGTGGTGTTCTCATGGTCATAAAAAAATAGTATTTCCAGACTGAGAAATATCATGAAAAAAAAAAATTGGAATATGGAATACTTTCCTAAGTGCGCTTGGCTTGAAACTATTTTGTTATAGTTTATTAATATTTAGAATTAGTTTGTATTTTAATATTTTCTGTTTCAATTAAACTTTTAGTTAAAGCTTAAGTAAATTGATTGTGTTGTTTGTTTTCTTAAATATGTGTATATTATGTATATGTACATATGTATATAGTTTTTATAATATTTTGTTTTAGTTTATTCATTTTTATTTCAGGATTAGTTATTTTAGTACTCAAGTTAAATGAAATGAAAATGAGAAATGTTGATTTTTTTTTTTAAATATTAGATTTTATTTCAGTAATTTTTTTTTAAAGTTTTTAAGTTTTTACCCTGGTTTAAAAACGACCTTCATACGATTTCTAGCATTTTAAGTTGATTCTTGACTGAAACAACGATTCACAGAATAACAGGGAATTTTAAATAGCTATTTCCAGACCAAGAAAACTCATGGAAATATTTATTTTTTATTATTTTTTTAAATGGAATATGGAATACTTCCTTAATAGTTTATTATAGTAATTAACTATAAGATTTAGATTTAATTTCATTATAGTAATTATATTTATTGCATGTTTTTGTCTTTTCAGCTCAAAAATATGTTTTGATAAAAAAGGTTCATCAAGACAAACTTTAGGTTGGCTTGAGAAAGCCTAGCCTGAAAGTTTAAAGCAGTTGTAAAAGCCTGAAGTTTGAACATTTAGATAGATTAGATAGATGTTGATAACATGATTCTAGCATGATTAGCATGTTTTTAGCATGATTAGCCTGTTAGTAGCATATTTTGCGGGCATGATTAACAATTTACTAGCGTGTAGCTAGCATGTTTCTAGCATGATTAACATGTTACTAGCATGTTGCTAGCAAGATTAGCAAGTGATTCGCATGTTGCTAACATGACTAGTAAGAAACTAGCATTTCGCTAGCATGATTAGCAAGTGACTAGTGACTTTATTTACTAGCGTTTATTTACTAGCATGTTGCTAGCATGTTTCTAGCATGATTAACATGCTATTAGCATGTTGTTATAATGATTAGCAGGTTACTAGCATTTCACTTGCATGTTTCTAGCATGATTAACATGTTACTAGTATGATTAGCAAGTGACTGGCATGTCGCTAGCATGATTAGCAGGTTACTAGCATGTCGCTTGCCTGTTTCTAGCATGATTAACATGTTAATAGCATGATTAGCAAGTGACTGGCATGTCGCTAGTATGTTTCTAGCATGATTAGCAAGTGACTAGCATGCCGCTAGCATGATTAGCACGTTACTAGCATGTCGCTAGCATGTTTCTAGCATGATTAGCAAGTCACTAGCATGTCACTAGCATGATTAGCATGTTACTAGCATGTCACCAGCATGATTAGCATGTTGCTAGCATGATTAACAAGTGACTAGTGACTTTATTTATTTATTTATTATCATTTATTTACTAGCATGTCGCTAGCATTTTTCTAGCATAGTGACTAGTGACTTTATTTACTAGCGTTATTTACTAGCGTTTATTTACTAGCATGTCGCTAACATTTTTCTAGCATGATTAACATGCTACTAGCATGTTGTTAGCATGATTAGCAGTTTACTAGCATGTCGCTAGCATGTTTCTAGCATGATTAACATGCTACTAGCATGTTGTTAGCATGATTAGCAGGTTACTAGCATTTCACTTGCATGTTTCTAGCATGATTAACATGTTACTAGTATGATTAGCAAGTGACCGGCATGTCGCTAGCATGATTAGCACGTTACTAGCATTTCGCTAGCATGTTTCTAGCATGATTAGCAAGTGACTAGCATGCTGCTAGCATGATTAGCAAGTCACTAGCATGTCGCTAGCATGATTATCATGTTACTAGCATGTTGCTAGCATGATTAGCAAAGTGACTAGCATGATTAGCAAGTGACTATCATGATGTTAGCATGATTAACAAGTGACTAGCATGACACTAGCATGATTAGCATGTTGCTAGCATGATTAGCAAGTGACTAGTGACTTTGATGCAAAAAACAATCTTATCTAATCTATACAGTCTCATAATGAACCGCATACCTGTTCCTCTTGCTCCGGAGGCACTTTGGGTTTGACTGCCAGGATGAGGTCAGGGGTCTCGTCCCAAAGCTCTCCAGGGTTTTCATAGATGTGCCTGTTTGCTTTCAGCCCCACGTTATCATATACATGCCTGACAGACAAACACGTTCAAAGAGGAGAAACATTAGTTAAGCAGAATACATAAAAGAGGATATTTTACAGCATCCAAAATACTACTTGACTTTTGAATGAAATCAAATGTGTTATCGTGCTTATAAACAGGAGCGCTTTCCAATTAAAGGGGTCGTGCATAATCTTGGTTACCACAGAAGTACACTTTAGCATACTTTAATAAGCGTATTTATTATGGAAATAATATATTTTAAAAAAATTAAATTGAGTACGAACTGAATGTGATTTTTCAGACACTACATGTTAATTTTAATTTGATAAATGGATTGCAATTTAAATTTATGTCTATTGTCTTTTTGAAATATGGTTAATGCACTGCTGAATGTACTGACAAGCATTTATGATAAACTAAAATATACTTTATTATCATTTCTATCGAAACTAGTGTCATGTATTTATTTGTAATTACACATTTAAAATAATGAAATTGTGATTTAGTACATCTAAAACATACTAACTTTATAGTGTAATACTGAATAACACTAAAGTTAAAATTAGAATCAAGTACTTTACAGGTGTTACGTTGTGTTGTGCTGTGCTGTGCTGCGTTGCTTTATGTTATGTTGTGTTGTGTTGTGTTGTGTTGTGTTGTGTTGTGTTGTGTTGTGTTGTGTTGTGTTGTGTTGTGTTGTGTTGTGTTGTGTTGTGTTGTGTTGTGTTGTGTTGTGTTGTGTTGTGTTGTGTTGTGTTGTGTTGTGTTGTGTTGTGTTGTGTTGTGTTGTGTTGTGTTGTGTTGTGTTGTGTTGTGTTGTGTTGTGTTGTGTTGTGTTGTGTTGTGTTATGTTATGTTGTGTTATGTTATGTTGTGTTGTGTTGTGTTGTGTTGTGTTATGTTATGTTGTGTTATGTTGTGTTGTGTTGTGTTATGTTGTGTTGTGTTATGTTGTGTTATGTTGTGTTATATTGTGTTATATTGTGTTGTGTTGTGTTGTGTTATGTTATGTTGTGTTATGTTGTGTTATGATAGTCAACACGTCAAACGTAGTTCTTTAAAGCACAACAAATGATTATTAAAACAACAGATTTACAATGTATTTTAACTAAACTTTGATGTAGAATTTTAATTATTACAAAGTGTATTTTTTTAAAGTTAAGAAACAGTCAAAGTGTGTTATTGTTAACTAAAACTAAAATAATGAAAAACATTTTTTTTGTGTGTGTGAATTAAAATAAAGCTAAAATAAAAGAAAATATCCTGTAAATGTCAGATGAAAACTTAAAATTATCTTTAAAAATTTAGTAGATTTAGTAATTAAACTTTAAAAAAAGTAGTTTTAATCATTTATGTGTAAAAAAAAAACCTAACTGGAATAAAATAAGTTGAAATACTAAAATTAATAAAAAATAAAATAAAAATAAATTAAAGACAAATATATATAAATAAATAAAAAATGTCATTGTAAAACTACTTACACTATAATTAACATGCCAACTGAAAATGCAAAAATAAAACCTACTTCAAAACTATAATAACATATAAATAATAGAAAAAAAAACACGGTTGCAGAAAGGTAATTTTGGACCCTGATTTAATCTGTTTGTTAAGGAGTAAACAGGACATTTTTAGAGTGAAATCAGAAGCAGACCAACAGAACAGACAGAACTGCATACCCTTCAATGATGTCCTGATACGGAGCGTATCCTTCTAGCGAGTAGCTCCGTGTGAGAGAGACGGGGGTGACTTCAGGGCTCTGGCTCTTCATGCTGTCCTGCAGGGAAGTCGCCCGTATGAGAGCCAGGCTGGGCGGAGAGAGGAGCGAATCTGTTTCCATGGGCTCCGGAAATCCCATCTGCTCTCCAAGAAGCTCCTGCTTTAGAGTTTCACTGTCTGACGTCTTATTTTCAATCTCTTTCTTCTCCTCTTTCTCTCCTCCGCCGCCATCAACCTCAACTTCTTCATCGTCATCCAGAACCCATGCCTCGCCTGACCGTCCCTCTCCGGATTTGCTCTCCGCGTCCTGGATGGCCTTCTGGTAGAGCTCAGAGAAACTTCTGAACTCAGACAAGCACAAGAACAACGGGAAAAGAACGTGAAGAACAACAAACAAAGTTTGAGCTGATTTTTTCAGCGTACGCATTTCACTGTTAGTCATGGATGAAGAGATCAATGCTGCTATTTTGGTGTGTTTTTTTGAAGTATATTATATAATCAAAGACTTACATAAATCATGCTGAGTAAGTCGCTGTATATAGGATTTGAAAAAAAATGCAGTTTTGTGTGTGTGTGTGTGTCAGTGTGTGTGTGTGTGTGTGTGTGTGTGTCTGTGTGTGTGTGTGTGTGTGTGTGTGTGTGTGTGTGTGTGTGTGTGTGTGTGTGTGTGTGCGTGTGTGTGTGCATGTGTGTGTGCATGTGTGTGCGTGTGTGTGTGTGTGTGTTGGTTTGGATCAATAAGTATTATGAGAGTTGAATGACATTTGACCAGCTGGTGAAACACTGACTAACACATTTTCATGTCAATAGAATGAGGTCTGTCCTTCATTCATTTGCTCCCTCTCTCTCTCTATCCATCTGTTTCCCTCCCTAGGGAGCATATATAAAAAAATATACAATACAAATGCATAAGTACAAATATATATAGATAGATGAGGCATTATAATAACTGTCAGTCCACGACAATTTATTTTGTCAGCCTAATTATTTTCACTACCGTTCAGAAGCTTAGGGTCTTTAAATAAATGAATAAATACAACGTTTTTGGAATTAAACTGCTCAGAAGTAAGAGTAAATACATTTATAATGTTACAAAAAGATTCTATTTCAAATAGATGCTGTTCTTTTGAACTTTCTATTCATCAAAGAATCCTTAAACATGTATCACGGTTTCCACAAAAATATGAAGCATAAAAAAACTATTTTCAACATTGACAATAATAAGAAATAATAAAAATTGAGCACAAATAATAATTGATAATAGCTGAGCAGCAAATCAGCATATTATACTGATTTCTGAAGGATCATGGGACACTGAAGACTGGAGGAATGATGCTGAAAATACAGCTGCGCATCACAGGAATAAATATCATTTTAAAATATATTCACATAGAACACAGTTCTTTTAAATCGTAATCATTTTTCAAAGAATTACTGTTTTACTGTATTTTTGATCGAAAAAATTCAGCCTTGGTTTATGGAATCTTGTTTCCTCCACGGGATAAAAAAAATTAAAAAGGTAATTGCAACTTTTTATCTCACAATTTCACATTTCTGAGAAAAAAAAGAGTCAAAACTGTGAGATAAAAAGTCACACTACCAATTTTTTTTTTGTCCGTGGCAAACAAAAAATGTAAAATAAAATAAAAAAGAATTATGAGATGTAAACTGGGAATTCTAAGAAAAAAAGTCAGGAATGGATTGCAAGATTTAAACTCAGAATTCTGATAAAAAAAGTCAGAATTCTGAAGTTATATCTTGCAATTCTGTGTTTATACAGTACCTTGCAATTCTGAATTGTGAAGTAAAAAGTTGCAATTACATTTTTTAATTCTGGGAAATTTCCAAAAATTGGCTTTCATTTTGGGTAGCAAAGAGACTTCTTTCAAAAACGTAAAAAAACATCCTTATCAACCTTAAACTTTTTAGCGGAGGTTTTGAACGGGATACACATTACATTTACCATCATTAATTACATTATCAACAATACTCCATCCTCCACTCCCTGCTTACTATTTTTAACTCGTCAGCCCACTTTTCTCTCAAAATCACTGCAGTGTATGCATTCTTTACGTCATCCCCCATTTTATCCACTTCCTCTGACACACACTTCCTCATAACCCGTCACCTCTATTACCTGCGTGGTTTTCCGTGTTCAGTTTCTTGCACAGACTGATTGTTTCGCTTCATAAGACCTCGATATATCGTCGGGAGCTACGTGTATTAATTTTGTCTTGCCTGTATATGCTTTTTTGGACTATCAAGTGATGGTAGTCGTTGACTTGCATTTGGCCTGAGGGGGAGTAAATTAACAGCAATTTTTAATTTTTGGGGTGAACTATTCCTTTAAGTACAAATAAACAGCAAGTAACACGTTCTATTAAACATGAAATTTGAAGTAGAAAGACTGAAATAGTAGTTTCTTCTAAAAATGTACTCCAATATTTTCACATATACATTAAATCTCACCTCCAGCCTTTGGACAACCTCTTTAATATCCTCAACTTGGTTTTCCGACGTTGTGACAGTCACCGCCTCGCCTCTCTCGTAGAAGATATCCAGGGAAGGGCCACCCAGAGCTCCAGGCTCAGTCACAGCCTTCCAGCCGATCACATCGCGGCAGCTGCAGTTGAATATGACGGTTCGAGTGAATCGCTCTATGAGCACGACCGACTCCGCCGATACGCCGAGCAGACAGGACAGGCTCAGACCGTTGTTCTCGCCACCCTGAACGACGGTGACGGCCCACACTAAAGCACCTGCGCTGTGAAGCTCTGCACCTTTAGCTCCCTTCAGCTTCTCTTTGCGCTTCCCGCCTAGTGACAGCAGGGGGAATTTGGTGGAAGAATCAATGGGCGTTGTGGTGACGTAGTTTTCCGCCAGGTCTTTCAGGTACTCCTGCCGCGTACGTGTGGCCATAGAGCGAAATTTCTCTGATTTCTCTGCCGCGTTCTCTGCGTTAATGGCTTTGGCGAGGAGAAAGTCACGGAAGGCAGGAGAACGTGGGAAGCGTGCACCTTTAGGGAAAAGAGGACCGAAGAGAGGGATGTCCTTGGAACGAGTTACTGCAACTCTGAGAAGGGTGGAGATAAAGACACGTTTAATTTTATTTACAACATTTTATTAACATTTTTATTTGCAACGTTTTCTTTTCCTTCAGCGCATTTTGTCTGCTTTCTTACCTGTAATAGGTGTTTTCGGTGCAGGGCTCGTGTACTTGGACAATGATGAACACATGCTGAAAGTGAGAACGGATGGCTTTGGGGGTGAAGGGTAAAGCACCTGGCTCCTGGAAGACTATAGTGATGATATCATTCCCTATGTGTCTCTTCCTCAGCAACTAAAAGAGAAAAAGCGAAAAAAACATAGACTTTTAAATTCTAAATGCAGTGACTTAAATGAAAAGTGCAGTATACTGAAGCCATCGGACCCTTGTGAAAAAGAAGTGTGCATAATTCTACTGAATGTGCATTTGTAGTGTTTTCAAACCTAAAAAAGTATATTAAAAAAAAACTGTACTTGAATATACTATTAATGAAATAAAAGGCCACTTAAGTGACTTAAAAATAGACTGTTTCTTAACACACTAAAGTACACTTTTAAAGCACTTTTAAAAGAGTTTTTCTTTAAAGTGCATTTTAAATCATTATGTTTTAACAATCTTGATGCTTTAAAGAAGTACACTTATTTTGACGTGTTGACTAACATACTAAAGAACATGCAAAGTACTATTATATTTTTAACTGTACCGTGTTGTTCCATATTACAATTAAAGTTAATATATTTTTAAATGTACTAAATTGCAGATTCATCATCACAAATGTGTAATTACAAATATATTTAAATACGTAACATACAAGTTTCATTAAAATGACATAAAAGTATATTTTTATCATACATGCCTGTCAGTACAGTCAGCAGTGCTATATTTCATATACAACATAGTTATGAAATTACATGTAAATATGTACTTAAGTGATACTTAAGCTGGTCAAAAAAGCAGCCTATAGTGTTCAGCTAACTGCATTTAATATACAATTAAACTATAATACATTTCCATTGAATTCTAATTAACATGCAACTATGAGTCTGAAAACACTACATTCAGTTCACACTTAAGTATATTATTTTAAAGTACACTATTTCTGCAATAAGTACGGCTTTTAAATGTATACTAAAGTATATTTATTTTGCACAAGGGGAGACACCAGGAGATTTGCACATGCAAATGAGATCCCAATGCATATCCTACTGCTGATTCATGTGATTGTGCTATTGATATACAGTAAGTGGTGCTCAGTTTTAATGGGACGTTCAAGGGTTGTGTAGATTACCTGTTGTGTATTGTTGGCTGTGTATGGAAGCATGGTGGAGACATGGAACATAATCTCGTAATCCTGATAGCGAGTATAGAGTGAGTGTGTACCAGTGGAGTCAGCTGCAAATAAACACACAAACACTACTATCACACACCCAATCAAAATCTGTTATTGTCATTCTCTGTACAGTTTTCTTTCTATTTTATGCCTATACATTGCTGTTCAAAAGATTTTTTAAATGTTTTTTTGAAGGAAGTCTCTTATGCTCACCAAGGCTGCATTTATTTAATCAAAAATACAGTAAAAACAGGAATATTGTGAAATATTTTTAGAATTTTAAATAAGAGTTTTCTGTTTAAATATATTGTAAAATGTCACTTATTCCTGTGAACAAAATATAAACCCAAGTTTATGTGCAAACTTTTTTCATGGAACAATTATAAAAAAGAAACATAAACAATATTGTAATTACATTGTACTTACATACAACACATGCGATAACACTAATACTATTGTACTATGGTGCAATTGTATGAAGACTGACTGCATGTTGAGTTTTGGTCTCACTTTTGGTGTCTAGTTGAGCTCTGTATTTCTCCCAGCCCTTGAGTCGTACTCGCTCTCCAAGAAGGTCCAGAAACTCATCGAACTCTGGCCCGGCGCTCTCATTGTTATACATGTCCTCTTCAGTACTCTGTCCTGCTCTGCAGTACATAATGCCCACCTTATGCTGGAAATTCAACTTTACACACACATAAAACACACATTAACAAGGATGAAATTACAATAACTTCTCCAACTTGATTTTTACACACACAACATAATTCTTCCTCATTTTGTCATTAAGCCAGTTTCACATTGTATGCACAAGTGTAGGTGCAGTAACAGCATAACTGCAAAAGCAGTCTTGCTATAGCATTAGCAATACATACAACAGTAGTGCATGCAACAGTTTCACATTGTATGCACAAGTGTAGGTGCCGTAACAGCATAACTGCAAAAGCATATATAAAAATATATATATGCTTCTACAAGGTATATACATTTAAATGTTACAGTCTGATTGGAAATGCATTTACATTTATCTATTTGTCAGTGCATTTATCAGATGCATTTATCATTCACTTTGCAAAAGCAATTCGTCATAGAGTCAACTAGTTCATAGAGTCAACCAGGTTCATTAGACTACTAAAATAGGAAGCAAGGCAGAGAAGAGGAGAAATGCATTGAGGAAGAGTACTTGTCAAGCCAGTTCATGTGACTTTGTGTTTGAAATAGGAGTTGCACCAACTCTCTCTCTCTATATATATATTCACAATATAATTTTTTAAGATGTCAGTTGCATCAATATTTCTAGCAGCCTATCAGTAACCTGTAAAAACAAGCTGTCAGTCCTGCAGAATTACAGAAAGCAGCTCAACATAACATCTCTTACCCCCTGCTCGTCCAGTTTGAGGAGCGTGTCTCTGACTTTAGGGGACGTGGAGGCTAGTCTGAGGCAATGTAGGTTGAGATCGGGCAAAATAAACTCCAGCAGTCTCTTGGGCGAAAGGCCGCGTGGCGTGGTGTGGCGCGCTGCGGAGGGAACCGACTCCTCCAGGATCGAACCTCTCAGCGTCTTCAGCTGCAGGAAAACAGCAGGGACCAATTAATTAATGAGTACAAAAGACATAATGTAGACTTAAAGGGGTCATATCATATATTTATTTTTATATTTATTTTTCCCCTGAGGTCGATAATGTAATGTAGATTGATTTACAATTTACAATCAGAATCGCATTGATTTACAAGTCAGAATTTCATCTTACTTTTAGACCAAATAAAGCAGCTGCACCAAATTTCTATCATGAGAACTCTCTGAAGATTTTAGCATGGTAATGGATATACAATGTTAATGTATTTGGTCTTGGTGGAATAGATCTGCTACGCTGCTTCTGCTGCTGTTGGCTATTCCTGTATTACAGGAACTTGCTACTGCCAATACATAAGCTGATATGGTGCTGTGAGTATTTAAGACATACTGCTGCAGCACAAATAGCATATAAAATAACCCATAGCAGACCTATACAGGTGGAGCTGGGGAAGGTGGAGGGTTTCAGAGTAACTCTGAAAGCGCACTGCAATGCTCAAGTGACTGCTAATCAGCCATTTAAATGTAAAGCAGCAAGCTCATTGGCTGCGTATGCAACGGGAACCAATCAGCTTGTGACAAGTCGTTTAGTGCTAAGAATATCATCAGTTACGTTAAGGACCCATAGCCTGTGCCATCTAGTGTTTCATGACAGAACTTGGTATTTATTTATTTTATTTAGTTTTTTTCTCAGTTTGGGCCTCTGAATAAAATTGAGGTATTTTTTAATCCTCTTTCAGTTTTATATTCTTTTATAATATAAGAACCATAAAAGCCTGATTTATCAATTACGATACTCAACAAAAACACATATGCAAACATTTATTTTTGTCTATACCAATGTAATGTAGTGTTGCATTCAGAAATGTAAAACATTTAAAATTAATATTGATTCATAAAGTAATGTTCTAATTTTGATTTTTTTAAAAAGGGGACATTTGAGTAAAAACATTCGGTTACACTTTATAGGCAACTATTACTACTTTTAGTCATTTTAATTCATAATAAATATAGCAAATAAAAAGATTGTAATTTTGCGCATTGCATCCTCTGCAGTCTTACCCTGGCATTTGAGAAATCTGAAGTCTGATTATACTTTGAAGTGCAGAATGAGTCATCAAAATTGCTGATCTGTACTCTCCGCACCCCTAGTTTGAGAACCACTGCAGTAACGCATACATTGTCTAAAAAAATATACGTACACAATTATACGTCATAAATAAAAAAAAGCCATGATTAGAGGAGGACAGAGTGCCCCTCGTCACATCTAACTAAAGGCACCACTTGCTCATCTGGACAGACAGTCTCCCTGACCACTGCAGACCCAAAAGTCTATCATTTTAACTTGAAAAGTATCTCAATAATTTTTTTTTAGTCTGTGGAGCACAAAAGCAAGTCTAAAACGAAATGTTAGGGACTGACAGCCTTCTTCTGAACAACTCACAGCACTGAATGTGAATGGTGACTGTTGCGACATCTGTTGTACTGCTGTGGGTGAATTTGCATTTCGTTAAGCCCAACACATATTTTGTGTTAACAGGCCATTTGAATGTCATTCACTAAACTTGTTCTGCACTACGTTTGATGCAAATGGCCTTTACAGTCAGAAAATTTGGTCTTAGAAGACACAGAACAAGAAGAAATACAAAAACATGTATTGGTTTACATCGGTACAACACCTATGTAAACCAACACATGTTTTTGTATTTCTTCTTGTAAACATTGGTTTAACAAAGTCAATAAAAGACAGAAAAAAATGTGCAAATATGTGCAAAATAATGTTTCATATCGTTCGGTATTGATAATTATTGACTTTTTTATAACCTTTTTTAAAACAAAGAGCTATAGAATTTTTTTTTTATTTAACCACTGTATTTTTAAATTAACCCAATTTATTGAGACAAACAACAAATATTTTTGGTTTTAACAATCAAACACAAAATAAAAATTAAACAAATATCGCATATCTAATGTTTTATATGCAGATTAAATAGGTCTTAAGGAAACTTTTGTCTTGTCTCCCGAGGCCACAGGAGGGCACAATGAGCAAAATATTGCAGCACATTTAAATTGTCAACGCAAGGAAATAACTCTATAAAAAAACGTGCATTACGTCTAAATTAACTCATAAAAATCTAATATAATTTCGTAAATTGCATAAACAATTATGAACAAAACAGCATCATGTATTTATGCATTGCTTAATCAAAAGAGCTGAAGCGCCATTCACACAAACTGCATTTAAAAACATATGAGACGCAGTGAAAACGAATAAACCTCCACAAATTTGTGACGTGTTTTCTAAAAGTTTAAACTGTTTTAACTTTGCATGGCTTTCTATACATCTCTTGTGTGTGACGCGAGTGCAGCAGTCATATTTGTCCATCTAAAAAATGCGCTGAATATGCGTTCTGTCAATCAATATCTTCTCCGCATTGAGCTTCTATATTTCTCTAATATTTTGAATGAATAACGCAGCACCGGCGCGTCTCGTGGGCTAGACTAACAAAACATTAAACTACAACGTCACTTACATCATCATCACCGCATCTTGCGCGCCACTGATGACGCTCCCTGACGCACACCTAACATTGCAAATGTTTATTTTAAATTGGACTAATATTCATTCTTTATTTACAATCTCCTCATCACAGGCAGGCACAGCACTCATTTCAGCATGTGTTCATGTTTGCGTGTGCTGTCTGCGTCACTCATAGTGCGCTATATCGGAAAAAAAATTATATCGTTATCGAAGAAGGTGTACCGTCGATAATATCGATACCGTTTTATCGCCCAGGCCTATTTAGGAGTATGACAGCTTATCACATGGACTTAGAGACTTTGTACCTTATCTACCATTAAAAGGTATATATTAGTACAGTAACACAGTATGTAGAAGTAACCCTTAAGGTACTACTATGAACCTTTCAGGAGCACATAAGTTATTTACCTTTAAGGTGCACATTAGTACCTCAGAGTAGTAATAGTGTAGTGTACAGAAAAAAAATAAGAAACAAAATACAAGTACCTTGGAGTTGTAATACTCTATATAGTAGTAGCCCATAAGGCGGTGGTTCTCAACTTCAGTCCTCGTGACCCACTGCTTAGCACATTTCATATGTCTTCCTTATTTAACGCACCTATTCAGATCATCAGCTCATTAGGAAAGAGCTCCATGAACTGAACCGAGAGGTTGTTTAAGGCCAAAGTATACTTCCTTTTTTTTTAAGTGTACGAGCACCGTTGTACACGTAGCCTTTCAAAGTATAGTCCATTTAAGGTTTACGCGAATGCAGACGGTCTACACATGCACTCTAGAAAGCTTCATCTTTGTGTCTGCACTATTTTTCTCCAGACGTTATGACCGATAAAAATGTCTTTGTACTCTTTTAAAGTAAAGTTGCTGCTCTCTCTCTCATAACCCCCTCACACGAGCGCTCGTCAATGTGGCCGTGTGTTGTTGTTGCAGTCTCTGCTATTTTGTTGTTGTTTCATCTCTTTAGTTTAATTTTCTACTGTGAAACAATGGCCTGGGCTAATGTTGCCAACTTGTGGAACAAGTGAGCAGTGCAAAACCAAGTTAATGCGCATGTGTGACCTGCGCATACAAAGTACGCACGGTTACAAAAATCAGATGGTGCTTATACAATACGTGCGTACTATTCTGTTGACAAAATTTGCATCACGCGTACTGTATGTGGACCCTCGTTTAAGCGGAAAAACCGAAGTATACGTTAGCCTTTACACAACACCGTTTTCAACTAAAAACAGAATTTTGTTTTTGTTTTGGCCATTCATTTACACGACAGCTGCGTTTTGGAGGCCTGAAATTACAAACTTTTGAAAATGTGCTTTCAAAGTGCACGTTTTTGAAAATGATACCGTTATCATGTCTGTGTAGACTATGAAAATGTGAATTTATGAAAACGGTGTCGTCATGCGCATGCATTTTACATGTTCAGTCTATAGGAATGTGTACGTGCGCAGATGCATAGTGTCTCTTTACAAAAAGACATCGCCAACTACTAGCCTGGCCTGCATAAATACTGCTTGTTTAGTTATTTTCACGGATCTTCCTTATTTAACGCACTTGTTTCAGATCAGCAGCTCGCTAGGAGAGACCTCCATGAACTGAACTGAGGATGTGTTTACACTTGGCATTAACATGCGATCACCGTGGCATGATCCGATCAAGCAGATCGGATCATCAGTCAATCAGGACACGGCGCGGTTACACTTGGCAACATCAAGTGACTTCTCTATCTGGATAACTGATCGGATCTCTCTTTCCCGCACAATATTTAAATAACATTCCTATCAGAAGCACGTTCACACTTTTCACGTCTTTTCAATGTGTATGTGGACAACATCCGGATACAGGTCGCATGTTAATGCCAAGTGTAAATGAGTGTGTCAGACAAGAAAGACATACAAAATGTGAGGAGCAGTGGGTCCCGAGAACCAGAGTTGAGAACCACTGCCTTAAGAACCCTTTAAGGTGCCTATGAGTACCTTAGAGTAGTAATAATTTATGTTTTAGTACCCCTTAAGGTGTGTCTTTAATAATCAAATGCTTCTGAAGATCTTAATCAGCTGGTTTGGATGTGTTTGATCAGGGTTGGAGCTGAACTTTGCAGAAACCCTGCCTTAAGGTACTACTATGAACCTTTTAGGAGTAAATAAAGTGGAAAGATGTTCCTTTAGAGGGTACCGGCCCAGTGACAAGCTGTTGTACCCATAAAAGTATGATTTTTGCAAATTTTTCTGAGTAAATTAGACTAAGCAGTGAAAATGAGTATGCAATATGTTTCTTCAAAAAGTGCAAACATCCTTTGCCACACACACACACACACACACACACCCTCACCTTTCATGTAAAAGTACTTGTGATAGTATCGAGCCCCAAGGTCTGCATGCTCTATGAAGTAGTTACTTTTCCCCTGTGCCTGGACATGGCTCTCCCTGGGCTCCTCTAACATGGACACAGCATTGTTGGGACTTTGAAAACTCCTCCACCTGTGCCTGCCGGCCCGCGGCAGGCTGAGCCCCACGCTCTCCTCGCCACCCATCTCATTCCGAAAGTGAGGACAGCTGAGCAGGAGATCATTATCGTTCCCATCTCCTTCATCCAGCAAGGACTGCTCTACATCTTCCGAGCCAGTCCCGTTTCCTGAGCTGCCCCCTCCACCCTGAGAAACTGAGGAAGGTGTGGATTGTGAAAGTGGACGGAGTTGAGAGGCAGCTGACGCACCGGACGTGATGTTCTTCTTGCGTCCAATGCTGTCCCGATTGGTTGCAGCCTCCGACAGGTCGAAGAGAATGCTCTGTACATCATAGTGTGCAAAATTGCGCACCCAAGCACCACCTGGGACTTGGTCACAGGAAAACTGAGGGGCCTGCAGAGGGGACGATTTGGCCTTCTTACCGAGCCCCTCTGGTTTGGGGGGCTTGACCGGTTTTGACGTGTCTGCTGCTGGAGCACAGTTTCCTTGATACTCTCCGTCCACTTCAGGAGGTGCCTCTTGCAGACCAAGAAGAACAAACGGATCTCTGAAGCGCAAGGCACTGGGACTGAGAACACCTTGATCTTCCGAACCGGGATCTACAATCTGGGTTTGTCTTTCTAGCGAGGACAGGCTTCCGTACTCTCGGTGGAGGGAATCGCCCGGCCCCACAGTCCCAGATTTGTCCACCCCTACTCGGAGCAACTTCCTCCCGACTTGCCCCACTGAATCCAAATCTCCAAGGGTGACATCACTGTTGCTGCGCTGCATTATGTGTCCACGACCTACTGTTCTCAGGTTCAGTGCAGCTGCGCTGGGTGTGACAGTCTCGCTGTTTGTTCCCTCTCCCTCTCTCCTAGGAGGCCATTCTGCCACAACTCGTGTCCGCACGCTACCACCATCCTGCTGGGGGTCAAAGTTCACTCTCGCTAGGGTCGGGCGTGGGCTCTGCCTGCGGAACTTGCGGATGAAAAGATCGTCTGATTGCATGATTTGAAGTTGTGGGAAGCTCTCGCTTTTCAGTTGCCCTTGCCCCTTTTGTTACACCTCCCCACCAAAGTACTGCATCTGTGTGAATAAGGAGTTTTTGGGGAACTCAAGTGACCAACATAAATGTTTCTGTTCTAGCCATGAACACTGAAATTCTCCAGTGCTGCCAGAAGAGCTCGGTTCAATAGGTTCCTCATTCACTAAAATATTCAGAAGGGTTGAGCGCAACTTTCTGCCTTGGAATAAAATAACAGCCGCACAGGCTCCAGAGATGATTTCAATCTCTCGGTAAACATCTTAAGTTCTAACATACAGGATTACTCTCATCATTAATGTTATAGGATGCATCCAGCAGAATGACTATGATTGTATGTGGACTGACTGAAATTGGATTCCCAGTCTGGTTTATTCTGAGTCAGGTACGCCTCGTTGTGACTCTCCGTTCACAGCCGACCACAAGCTCTGTGCCCTTAGAGACCACGGCTGCATCCTCCACTGTATTCCTGAAACACAATGAAACAGGTTATTATTAGTTTGTAGGTGATAATAGATGTTGCATTTTTCCTAAATTACATTGTGTTGCATGGCAGTACATTATATGCTGTGGTAAAATCTGCTGAACCACTTACACTGTACTCTGCATTGATCTGTGCGGCTATTAGCTGGAACGACTGCTTTAAGTTATTTATATTAGAGTGGTTTGTTGATTGACTTTAAACAATCACTTACTTCTTATATTAAAAGTGGTCAGACTTTTGTCATGTGGACAAGGTTTAACAAACCGACACTAAGCAGAAAACTACAATCTGTGTACTGTTTTTAATGCTGAAGATGGAAATGAGCAACCTCTTTTCCCAGCTAATAAAGCGCAGAGAGTACCATGAGAGACAAACGTGCTGCACGTTCAGTGATACATTTAAGCATAAAGCAATTAGCTCTGTGCACATGTGTTTTGTGAAGAGCATTTGCAGTAATATAGATACACATCTGAATGATCGAATACACTTCAGAATTTGGTCAAAATACTTGTCTTGGCGAGTATTGGCACAGATGGTAATGTCTTGGAAATGTAAAAATGCCAAACAACAAATATGTCAAACGAAAACATTAAAATCAAAAGTTGTGCTTGTTAACATAAGTTAATGCACTGTGAACTAACATGAACTAACAATGAACGACAATGAACAATGAATGTATTTTCATTAACTAACATTAACACAGATTAATAAATACTGTAATAAATGTATTGTTCATTGTTTGTTCATGTTAGTTAATACATTTACTAACATTAACTAATGTTAATGTTAGTAAATGTATTAATATTAACAAACATTAACTAATGGAACCTTAGTGTAAAGTGTTACCAAAATGTCTTGGTTTTATGATATTCCTTAAAAATACTATTATTATTATTATTATTATTATTACTCAAGGAAGTTCATTTTAGTATACAAAAGCAATACCTATATCTGTGTCATAATTTCTTCAAGTTAAACCAAACCTTAATTTTGATGGGTTGTCATAAAGATCTTTGATTTTCAGTGTGTATTTGACAGTATTTTTCTCAAATAACACAGTGAAAAGCTTGTGAAGTTACTCTCAGAGCAGCTCTGGAGATGAAGTGTTTGCGTCCTCACATAGTGAGACGCAGATGCTGAAAACACCATGAGCGTCACATGTGTTTGAGTTTGTGTATCAGACAAAACCATGCCATTCATTCACACAGAGACACACAAAACATGCAGACTTATTAGCCACACGCACACACACAGCTGGTTGGGCGGTCTTATCACTTACCAAAAAGATTAAGAATGTCTAATCCAGCTGTCTATTCTAGTGAACCTCCAAATTAAAATGTAACCAAACGTGCCCCATTCCTAATTTACACACACTGACATACAATTGATTTGAACTGCATAAGCAGGCTCTTTTGGAACCAGGGACTGCTCACATTAAAAACAATGACAACAACAAAAACCATGTAAGAACGTCAATGTTATATGTATACTGTACATGTGGCTGTGTAATTGGGCATGTAATACCTGACACACAAGCATGTATCTAACAAATAATGCACATTTGTCTTGCAACAAGGGGGCGGGGGGATCACAGGCCTATATAAACATCAGCGCAAACATGATGTGGTTGCTAAGGTAAAACCGTTTTTATTTTTATACACTTCCTTACAGTATATGAAGCTGGATATGTGCGGTGCTAACACTCAAAAGCATCAGTTTTCAAATCTCCCAGCATATTAAAAATGTTTTGAAGTCACAACATAATACTCTTCAAGTAATTGTGCGAAAATTACGGTTTATTAATCGAAACTCTGTAAATCATACTCTGTGTGAATATAATTTAAGGTGTCTACAATCTTTGTGTCTACAATTTGTCTACAAATAAGGTGAAAAAGGTGTCGGGGTTTTACTGCCTCTAGTGTTCATTTTTTTGGAAACTGCAGTGATATGTACTTATTGGTACGTATTTCGCGTCTTGCAAAAATGTGCCCCCAGATACTATTTGCCATGAAACTGGGTTGATAATTTTAGATATCTGTAACTTTAAATTGATGAGTATGAATATAATTCTGACTAGCCAAAAATTAATGACTAGTTGTAATTACAGATTATAATAGAATTACAGTCTAATTTTGACTAGTCTTATTGAATTACAGATATCTACAAGTTAAGTAAATTAAGAATAACCTGAATGTGATTTTTTTTGTCTTAATATCATTAGACAGCTCTTTGTGAGAACTCAACTGTAGGTCTCTAAAATTAAAAAAAGGAAGTCAACTGAGACAAAGACATATTCTGATAACTGAATTATCAGCCCATACAGATCCGATACAAGGAATGTTGTTTTTTTTTCTTAATTTAAATCAGTGTAACATACTTCACTAACATGCTAACTAAACAATACTAAAAAACACAAAATAAAAATACTTAAAACAAAAAAACACATGCCTATGACAAATGGATGCATCCCTAGACAAAACTGCATTCTAAATTATATATCTAAATTTGCATTAGCCAGAACTGAATTATGACCAATAATGCTGGAAGCTTTAGGTCATATTAAAAATGTTTTGAAGTCACAACATAATACTCTTCAAGTAAATGTGCGAAAATTACGGTTTATTAATCGAAACTCTGTAAATCATACTCTGTGTGAATATAATTTAAGGTGTCTACAATCTTTGTGTCTACAATTTGTTATCAGAGCAGTGTGGATGCAGTTAATAATCTGCCTGCCTCCGACTCATCAACGCTTAATCAAATCGCTTAACGATAAAATGAGCGTTTATATGACAACAAAGGCTGCTTGCACTGAACAGACGACGATATGAATCATTGCCTGCTACATTTCAGCAATGCAAACCGGAACAGGACGAAGTCACCGAACGAACAAAGAAGCGAACGAGCGCATCCTTTCTCACTTACAGGACGCCGCTACTGTCTCCGTGCCGATTGCATCAGTGTGGCATTCGGTGTCACTCGCATTAAAAACAGCGTTCTCGAATGAAACTCACCGACAACAAAGCGATGTCTGACAGCTGTCTGGTCTCTTCCGCGCTCGGGTAATTCTTGTCGAACTGACGTCTTTCAGCCTAAACTAACTGAATTATCAGCCCATACAGATCCGATACAAGGAATGTTGTTGTTTTTTCTTAATTTAAATCAGTGTAACATACTTCACTAACATGCTAACTAAACAATACTAAAAAACACAAAATAAAAATACTTAATACAAAAAAACACATGCCTATGACAAATGGATGCATCCCTAGACAAAACTGCATTCTAAATTATATATCTAAATTTGCATTAGCCAGAACTGAATTATGACCAATAATGCTGGAAGCTTTAGGATAAATTGGCTTGCCATGAAGACACTAAAATAATGTGTTGTCGTTTCACACACACACACACATACACACACACCCGGTGTCCTGATCTCATTTCACACTCTCCTCTCTTGAAAGAGACGGGTTTTCTGCTTAGTGCAGATTTGGGGGGTAAATATGCGCACTGAGCAAATGCAGCAGAATCGAATGCCAGAACTGGTGCTTCTCCCTCATTGTAAAGGCCGAAATGTTGCACGAAATAAATAAGTGGTTCGATTGGTGGGCAACTGCACATCTAATTCAATCTCCAAGAGGAATGAACGCTTGTTTTGGTCAACAGATGTTAAAACAATCCAATAAGGGATTCAACAGAATCTGTAGTGCATTTCGTGTTAATTGAGTTGTGCATTTATTTAACACATTTGGTTACTTGTGCACTTGTCTGTTTCCTCTTTCTGATATGGGAAATTACTGAGACCCCATTCTCAGTACGCCGATTCAGCTTTCAGTTTCACTTCCAATTTTCTGACATTTTATTTAAAAAGTAGTACATGTGTATTTGCACAAAGCTTTCATGTCCTTTATGGTCCAGCCTTATCACTGAGCACTCACATGAGTAATTGTTTTAGGCCTTGTTTTTCAGAAATGTTTTTTAAAGCTAAAAAGCACGTCTAAAGCTTAATGTCCTTTAGACGTGTCTCATTATGTGGTTTGTGTTTTGCTTGTATGTTTGTTGGTAAGATGATATGAACTTTCAGTGGAGACTAGCTATTGCATGTCTTTTTGTCATTTATGTTTACACTACATAAAACATTTAGGATGCATTATCAAACATCATAAATATTTCATAGTGTCAATATGATTGTGGCCTTTCTGCTTTCTCTCACTTATTTTCAGTTTCTGGTGCATCTCCTGCTAATGTGTTTATTACTGTTGTGAGTTCATGCATGAATAATTGGTAGCTGAAAATAGATGCAAATATGTTCTATATCTACAAATCTACATATAGATCATTGCTGATTGGGAACTAAAATGTAAATGTTGGCATATTATATGTTCAGGCTACAAATATTAAGTCTGTATTGGGCAGGGAGTCTGATTTAAGATGATTCATGTTGAAGGGTCAAAACATGTAGAATAAGTTGCGTTTTCATAAGTATAATTTATGGACTGGCAAATATGCAAGCACAAACAAAAATCAGCATTATAGGATAATATATTAATGTATGTATTTATTAGTATTATTATTGCCGAAGACAACGTAGCTCTTAGATGCACTTGGTCAACCTGACCTTTAACACAAACACAATTTTTTATGCATTTATCTAAAAACCGTGCTTTATACGTTCCTTCGAACTCATTTGTAAAGTCCCTCTGCTGTCACTAATTTAATTTTACCCCTAAAACGCACCTTTGATAATCAAAATGACATATTTAAATGTTTTTTAATTTCTGTGCAAATAATTTCTTCATGCCTTAAAATGACTTAAATGTAACTCTACCCTTACCTCATTTAGTGTAAGCAGATTCATGAATATGCAAATTAGTCCCGCCTCCACTCAATCACACCTGCTCTACTTTCACCCGGTTATCTGAAGTTGTAAAATCACAATGGCAAGTAGCAATATTGCATTCATTCATCCATGTATGTTTGAACCAGAAGCTGACTCCAAAGAAGAAGAGGAAGAGTGAATTATAATGTAGCAGAATAGTAATGCATTTTATGTATCGCTTTTTACAGCGTCAGACATATAGCAATAATTGGTATCATTAGCCTTTGAGTTGACTGTGTTATTAAACAGCTAATAATGTGTAGGTTTATTATGAAAATTGTACATTTGTAAATTACATAAACTGTACACTTGTAAATAACATATCTGTACATGCATTTAAAAATTATTGATGCTTTTCTCTATATTTCTACCCCTGTGTTATATTGCATTATTTAATTTTCTTATATTAGTGTTATATTTCATCTCTACTGTGTAATGCATCATGTCTGTATGTCTGTACGTTCTTCTACACTGGAAGCTCTTGACGTCAAGACAAATTCATTATGTGTGTAAACAGGCTTGGCAATAAAGCTCTTTCTGAATTTCTGACTTTTTTTGTTCTCCATTTCCCCGCAAATTAGTATGCAGTCACTGCTCCCCCATCCTGTATTTCATATATCCATATTTCAGCAAAACAGTTTTGATTTTGAAAATTGCAGTGACCCATTGGGGCCAATGCAAAACACTTAAACCCTATCAAGATGCAATGATACACAGCTTGCTATGATGCCCAGTGTCTCTTACAGTTTTAAATTCCCTGTATGCAGTGAGGAATTAAACAGTGAAAAGGCTTAAAAAGCTTTCAGTGTTGAGGGTTCTGCTGCACATAATGGAAACACATATACAATCAATATATGTTATATAAATAATAGTTTGTTTGAAGAACAGAAAGCAGAGTAAAGGCGAATGTGTTTTTTTATTTCAGAGAAGCTGTATCCTATGTTTCTTGCCTGCTCTGACCGTCACCCTTATTATAGGGTCTGCTTCCTGTTTGACAGGAAATGATGTGATGCTGCCTGACCTTTATGTATGCTGGGAGGATGAAACTGTCATGCCATGCTGCCTGGCCTGATAGAACAAGGTGAACTTTGGTTTGGTTCAATGTGTAGTTTCTCTCTACACTGTTTCCTCCGCACTCATGTTTTGTAAGTGATTTGTACATTTTAACATTTGCTCTCATACAAAGCTAAATAATTTTTCCTCATTTTTGTCAATAAAATTGGAGCAATGCATGTGTATACGTTGTAGATTGTATAGAAAAAAAATCAAATGCTAGACCAAGGCCCTGTTTACACTATTAACATATGAGATACAATCACAAGTGGTCAACCAAGACAGATTGCAGTTATCACACACGTCTCAAATGAAACGCCTGTGATCATTAGGGACTGGATTTAGTGTCCCTGAGATCTTGAATACAGTTCCCTTAATAAGAGAGATCTTCCACGAGTGAATTTGCAAATTGACATAAATTATTCTGTTCAAAAGTTCAAATATTCTTGGTTCTTCTTATCGTGTTTTACTTCCTCCTGCATAACGTCATGTCAGTCTGTCACTGCAAGTTGATATCATAGTGAAGATGCTCTGTGAATTATTTAGCACATATTGATATTTATAAACAACTGATATAGAGGTGAGTAAAATAAAATCTATATTTACAGCAGTGCTTTTGATGGATGATAATTTCACTTCAAGCGTTAGCCAAAAATGTCAAAAGAGAATAGCTTCACCACTTAAAACATTACAACATCCTGAGTATTCAAATCTTTGTAGCTGGATTATGGAATCCACCTTTGTCTTTATGTAAACAAATTATTATGGAATGAATACACTCTAAAAGAATATACTTAAGTGTGAACTGAATGTAATGTTTCCGGACACTTACATGCAAGTTGATTGCAGTTAAATGAAAATATATCATAGTTTAAATGTATTTACTTTTAAGTTCAGCTTATTGCATTCAACATAAGTTTAAACTATAACACGTTTTCATTTAATTGCAATCAACTTGCATTTAAATGTCCGAAAACATTGCATCTTAAATGTAATTTCATAATTACTCCTGTTGTATTTTAAATATGATTAAAGTTCTGCCGACTGTTCTGATTTATGGCACACTAAAATTTCTACAGAAACTTATATGTCACGCATTTAAAATGTAATTGTAATTACACACTTGTAATGATGAAGATACAATATAGTATACAAAAAAATGAACTTCAAATGTGATATTGAATAACACATAGTTAAAATGATCAAGTACTTCACATGTGCTTTAGTACGTTAGTCAACACATCAAAATAAGTGTAAAACACAACAAAAGATTAACGATTATTAAAAAATAATTGGTTAAAATGCACGTTAAAGTACAACATTTAATTTGACATTATTGGAAAGTGTGTACTTAAGTGTCTTAGGAAACAAAGTAATATTATACTACCTGCAAGTAGTTTTTAGTATCCACTAATATTGGCACCCTTGGTAAATATGAGCAAAGGCGGCTGTGAAAATAAATCTGCATCGGTTATCCTTCTGATCTTTCATTAAAAAAATTCACAAATCTCTAACCTTTCATTGAAGTAAAACAACGGAAAGTGGGAGGAAACTCGCGCTATGAAATACATGTTTTTCTTCAATGCATGTTGGCCAGAATTATTGGCACCCCTAGAAATTATTATGAGTCAAACAGCTCTGAAGTATATTCCCATTCATATTTACGTTTTTTTTAGCACACCAAGGTGACTAGGAACATGTAATTGTCCAGCCGTGACTTCCTGTTTCACAGGATTATAAATATGAGGAACACAAAGGCCAAATTCCCTTAATCATCCATCACCAAAGAATATAGTTCTGATGTGCAGAACAAGATTGTTGAGCTTCACAAATTAGAAAGTGGCTGTATTAAAAGAGCTAAAGCATTGAAAATCCCCACTTTCACCAATAATTAAGAAGTTCCAGTCAACTAAAGATATTAGAAATCTGCCTGGAAGAGGACGTGTGTCTATCTCGTCCTAATGCATGGTGAGGAGGAGAGTTTGAGTGGCCAAAGACTCTCCGAGGACCACTGCTAGAGAATTGAAGAGATTAGTGGGGTCAGAAAGCCTGAAAAGATATATCAAACAGCTCCTACATCACCACATGTTGTTCGGGAAGGTTTCAAGAAAAATCCTCCTCGCTCATCCAGAAACAAACTCCAGCAAATTCAGTTGTCAAACATTACTGGAACTTCAAACGGGACTGGCTTCTATGGTCAGATGAAAAAAAAGGGTTTTCTGGCAGCAAACCCACCAGGTTTGGCGCAAACAGGGATAAAAAGTATCCCATGGCCACGGTTAAATATACTGCTAGATCTTTAATGTTGTGGGCCTATTTTTTTTAGAGGTCCTGGAAATCACAAGTGGTCAACCAAGACAGATTGCAGTTATCACACACGTCTCAAATGAAACGCCTGTGATCATTAGGGACTGGATTTAGTGTCCCTGAGATCTTGAATACAGTTCCCTTAATAAGAGAGATCTTCCACGAGTGAATTTGCAAATTGACATAAATTATTCTGTTCAAAAGTTCAAATATTCTTGGTTCTTCTTATCGTGTTTTACTTCCTCCTGCATAACGTCATGTCAGTCTGTCACTGCAAGTTGATATCATAGTGAAGATGCTCTGTGAATTATTTAGCACATATTGATATTTATAAACAACTGATATAGAGGTGAGTAAAATAAAATCTATATTTACAGCAGTGCTTTTGATGGATGATAATTTCACTTCAAGCGTTAGCCAAAAATGTCAAAAGAGAATAGCTTCACCACTTAAAACATTACAACATCCTGAGTATTCAAATCTTTGTAGCTGGATTATGGAATCCACCTTTGTCTTTATGTAAACAAATTATTATGGAATGAATACACTCTAAAAGAATATACTTAAGTGTGAACTGAATGTAATGTTTCCGGACACTTACATGCAAGTTGATTGCAGTTAAATGAAAATATATCATAGTTTAAATGTATTTACTTTTAAGTTCAGCTTATTGCATTCAACATAAGTTTAAACTATAACACGTTTTCATTTAATTGCAATCAACTTGCATTTAAATGTCCGAAAACATTGCATCTTAAATGTAATTTCATAATTACTCCTGTTGTATTTTAAATATGATTAAAGTTCTGCCGACTGTTCTGATTTATGGCACACTAAAATTTCTACAGAAACTTATATGTCACGCATTTAAAATGTAATTGTAATTACACACTTGTAATGATGAAGATACAATATAGTATACAAAAAAATGAACTTCAAATGTGATATTGAATAACACATAGTTAAAATGATCAAGTACTTCACATGTGCTTTAGTACGTTAGTCAACACATCAAAATAAGTGTAAAACACAACAAAAGATTAACGATTATTAAAAAATAATTGGTTAAAATGCACGTTAAAGTACAACATTTAATTTGACATTATTGGAAAGTGTGTACTTAAGTGTCTTAGGAAACAAAGTAACATTATACTACCTGCAAGTAGTTTTTAGTATCCACTAATATTGGCACCCTTGGTAAATATGAGCAAAGGCGGCTGTGAAAATAAATCTGCATCGGTTATCCTTCTGATCTTTCATTAAAAAAATTCACAAATCTCTAACCTTTCATTGAAGTAAAACAACGGAAAGTGGGAGGAAACTCGCGCTATGAAATACATGTTTTTCTTCAATGCATGTTGGCCAGAATTATTGGCACCCCTAGAAATTATTATGAGTCAAACAGCTCTGAAGTATATTCCCATTCATATTTACGTTTTTTTTAGCACACCAAGGTGACTAGGAACATGTAATTGTCCAGCCGTGACTTCCTGTTTCACAGGATTATAAATATGAGGAACACAAAGGCCAAATTCCCTTAATCATCCATCACCAAAGAATATAGTTCTGATGTGCAGAACAAGATTGTTGAGCTTCACAAATTAGAAAGTGGCTGTATTAAAAGAGCTAAAGCATTGAAAATCCCCACTTTCACCAATAATTAAGAAGTTCCAGTCAACTAAAGATATTAGAAATCTGCCTGGAAGAGGACGTGTGTCTATCTCGTCCTAATGCATGGTGAGGAGGAGAGTTTGAGTGGCCAAAGACTCTCCGAGGACCACTGCTAGAGAATTGAAGAGATTAGTGGGGTCAGAAAGCCTGAAAAGATATATCAAACAGCTCCTACATCACCACATGTTGTTCGGGAAGGTTTCAAGAAAAATCCTCCTCGCTCATCCAGAAACAAACTCCAGCAAATTCAGTTGTCAAACATTACTGGAACTTCAAACGGGACTGGCTTCTATGGTCAGATGAAAAAAAAGGGTTTTCTGGCAGCAAACCCACCAGGTTTGGCGCAAACAGGGATAAAAAGTATCCCATGGCCACGGTTAAATATACTGCTAGATCTTTAATGTTGTGGGCCTATTTTTTTAGAGGTCCTGGAAATCTTGTTCAGATATTGGCATCATGCAAACAGCTCCTACATCACCACATGTTGTTCGGGAAGGTTTCAAGAAAAATCCTCCTCGCTCATCCAGAAACAAACTCCAGCAAATTCAGTTGTCAAACATTACTGGAACTTCAAACGGGACTGGCTTCTATGGTCAGATGAAAAAAAAGGGTTTTCTGGCAGCAAACCCACCAGGTTTGGCGCAAACAGGGATAAAAAGTATCCCATGGCCACGGTTAAATATACTGCTAGATCTTTAATGTTGTGGGCCTATTTTTTTTAGAGGTCCTGGAAATCTTGTTCAGATATTGGCATCATGGATCCATATCAAATACCAACAGATTAAAAAATCCGAACCTGGCATTATAGGAGAAAGACGGTTAAATATACTGCTAGATCTTTAATGTTGTGGGCCTATTTTTTTAGAGGTCCTGGAAATCTTGTTCACATATAGGCATCATGGATCCATATCAAATACCAACAGATTAAAAAATCCGAACCTGGCATTATAGGAGAAAACTCAGAGCCATTATCTTGGGAAAAGGACGATGCAATAAATGGGTGCCAATAATTGTGGCTAACGTGAATTAGAGAACTTTCCATTGTTTTACTTCAATGATAGGTTAGAATTTTTTTAATTTTTTGAATGAAAGATCAAAAGGATAAACGATGCAGATTTATTTTCACAGCCACCTTTGCTCATATTTACCAGGGGTGCCAATATTAGTGTAGGGAACTGTATACACACACACACACACACACACACTTTTAAGATTTAAGATTTGAAGAACACGACAAGTGCACATTCAGTACAATTAAGTGCACATCTTTTTCACAAGCGTCCTGAAAATTGTGTATTAGTTGTGCCTCTATCTCATTTCTCAGTACTTAGAGAGCAACCCAAGTAACCCAAAATTGGCCGCTCCATGTTCCCCTAATGTGGTACTTGTGCAAGGTCACCCCAGTGCTTGAAGCAACACTATTTTAGCATATGACACTGAACACTTAAATAAAAAAATAAATGCCATTTTACGTTCAGTGTCAAAAAACGTCTGCTCGACACAATTAGCAAAGGACTGACAAAATAAAAGTGTCCAAAAGGAAATGTAGTAAATATGCATAAACATGGAAGGACATGTTTAAGGACATATTCGGTTATTCATAAGCAAACCATCAGACCACATTGAGGATACAGTATGCTTAAAAAGTCGTAGATTTTTGCTCCATCTCGAATTCAAACTTTAGAACAAGAACAAAACCTCAAGCAGGAAGTCTACAGCTTGGCTCATGGGGCTGAAATGAAACAATCTTGCCAATGTTGCATGTCTTCATGTGAAAAATGTTCACAGGCAGAGATAGAAGACACAAGCAGACTTCATATTGGAGAAGTTTAGCAACAAAATAAACACTTTTTTTAGAGCTTTTGAATCTGTTGGCAGCATTTGAAATGGCAAGTGTTTTATGAGTTGTGTGTTTGTATGACACACGAAGAGGAAGAGGAACTTGACATGACAAAACAAAACAACACAAAGGGAATTAAGTTTGGTAATTCAAATGAGAGTATTTTATTCCTTATGCTACTATGGCTTGGATGTTTTCTATGTGTGAGTTCTGGTGACTTCCTCTAGCTATACGTCCATTTATGCACGTATGTACATGTTCCTTCCTGTATTATTAACAACATGTGTGTATATGGGTTTTATTATTACACATTTCCCCCTTTGGAGCAGTCTGGTGATTACCTTAATCATGAAAAAAGTACACTACAAGTCAAAAGGTTGGAATAATTAGGAGTTTTTAATGTTTTTGAAAGAAGTCTCTCCTGCTCACTTTGTTTATATGATCAAAAATACAGGAAAATAAATAAATATTGTTAGAATTTAAAATAACTCATTTCTATCAGCATATCAGAATGACTTCTGAAGGATCATGTTACACTGTAATGATGCTACAAAATCAGCTTTGTATCACAGGAATACATTTCATTTAATAATATTTCAAAGTAGAACACAGTTATTTTAAAATGTAAAAATATTTCAAAATTTTCACTATATTTTGTAGCAAATAAATGCAGCCTTGTTAAGCACAATATGCCTTCATTCAAAAAGATTAAAAAAAAATGTTTTCCAAAATTTTGTCTGCTAGTGTAAATATTTTATTTCTACAAATGCAAAACTTTTTAATAGGGATAGATCTAATTATAGGAAATTAGATTTATATAAAAACAATAGAGGTCTGTCGCATGTCCTCATTAATGTGTATGCATTTATGTTTTAAATCTCTACAGAAATGGGGCTTATTGCCCAAATGGACAGGAAGAACAACTGTTCCAGTGAAAGACAGAGTGAGACACACTCACACAAAGAAAGATAGTGAGAACCCTTCCCTCCATCACTACATCCATTATACTTCTGTCACACTGTCCACTCTGTCCATACTGATGTCTCTGCACCTGCGCCTGCTTCAGAGCCTTTCAGCACCCTCCTTTTCCTAATTTACATTCTCCTCTCATTGCACTATTTTTTTTCCCACACTTTCAACTAATATACACTTATACACTCTAACAAATAAAGGTCCAAAAGGGGGTTTCTGCAGTGATGCCATATTAGAACCATTTTGGGTTCCTCAAAGAACCTTTCAATGAACAGTTCTTTCTTGACGTGAAGAGCATTTTAATATTCAAAAGAAGCGTTTGCCAACATAAAGAACCCACATAAAGGTTCCACAGATGTTAAAGGCTCTTTACAGAAACATTGGTGCCAAATACAAAAACTACACAAAGAAAGATAGTGAGAACCCTTCCCTCCATCACTACATCCATTATACTTCTGTCACACTGTCCACTCTGTCCATACTGATGTCTCTGCACCTGCGCCTGCTTCAGAGCCTTTCAGCACCCTCCTTTTCCTAATTTACATTCTCCTCTCATTGCACTATTTTTTCCCCACACTTTCAACTAATATACACTTATACACTCTAACAAATAAAGGTCCAAAAGGGGGTTTCTGCAAATTTTTTTTTCAAGTGCATCATAAATTATTAAAGAAATGACATATATTAATAATAGTATGGAAACATCTTTGTAAAGTTGCATCTCTTTGGCCAACTACTGTAAATGTACATGTCATTTATCTGCTGAAAACAAGGCATCAGGTGTGAATTTACACATTTTTAGCTTATGAATATCAACTAGGCCATGCAGACATTGCTTGATATGGCCTTCTTAGAGAGTCCATTCTCTTGACCTAATTAATATTAATGAGCTTGGGGTGAGCTGAGCCCTGGGCTCATTTCTTCTAACATCAAGCTCGTTTGATTTGTCTAGGTTTCATATTTTTGCTTGTTTCAAGGAATGTACAGAGAATCTGTTTTAAACAATAAACACGAGAAACTGGACAAAGCACTCTAAATATTCGACAACAAATGCAATAGTGCATCCTGTTCATCTGTTCATCTCTCTCATGTTTAGAGTCTCAAAGATTTGACGAATTAGACATCTGTCTGTCAAAGAGCTCTTCATCTGGAAAACATCTACTGTGTACAAACACACCATACGCTCTAAATCATGAACACAGACATTCTCTAAATCAAGACAAGAAAGTTGTTCAGGATAAGCAGGTTTTTAAAAAATGCTTAGACACTAAAAGCGGTACTTGAGGCGCACTCAGTGAAACCATTCACTCATCTACCTAATCTATAGACCAAGACCGCTAAACTACAAGCACATTACACGCTTTAAACTCAGTTTGCTATTGTGAAACAAACTTTCTGCAAAACCTACTGATGACCTACAGCCAGTGATCATGTGTGAAAACACTGACACATCATTTCTTCACTTAGAAATCAAAACTCAGTGTTTTGAGAAAGAAATTATTTTACCCCCTTGCATTTCTGTTTACATTGTACACACACACACACACACACACACACACACACTCACTCACTCACTCACTCACTCACTCACTCACTCACTCACTCACTCACACACACACACACACA
>NW_015505569.1:659691-702460 GCF_001515645.1 Sinocyclocheilus grahami | reverse complement strand
AATTTTTTTTTCAAGTGCATCATAAATTATTAAAGAAATGACATATATTAATAATAGTATGGAAACATCTTTGTAAAGTTGCATCTCTTTGGCCAACTACTGTAAATGTACATGTCATTTATCTGCTGAAAACAAGGCATCAGGTGTGAATTTACACATTTTTAGCTTATGAATATCAACTAGGCCATGCAGACATTGCTTGATATGACCTTCTTAGAGAGTCCATTCTCTTGACCTAATTAATATTAATGAGCTTGGGGTGAGCTGAGCCCTGGGCTCATTTCTTCTAACATCAAGCTCTTTTGATTTGTCTAGGTTTCATATTTTTGCTTGTTTCAAGGAATGTACAGAGAATCTGTTTTAAACAATAAACACGAGAAACTGGACAAAGCACTCTAAATATTCGACAACAAATGCAATAGTGCATCCTGTTCATCTGTTCATCTCTCTCATGTTTAGAGTCTCAAAGATTTGACGAATTAGACATCTGTCTGTTTTGATTTGTCTAGGTTTCATATTTTTGCTTGTTTCAAGGAATGTACAGAGAATCTGTTTTAAACAATAAACACGAGAAACTGGACAAAGCACTCTAAATATTCGACAACAAATGCAATAGTGCATCCTGTTCATCTGTTCATCTCTCTCATGTTTAGAGTCTCAAAGATTTGACGAATTAGACATCTGTCTGTCAAAGAGCTCTTCATCTGGAAAACATCTACTGTGTACAAACACACCATACGCTCTAAATCATGAACACAGACATTCTCTAAATCAAGACAAGAAAGTTGTTCAGGATAAGCAGGTTTTTAAAAAATGCTTAGACACTAAAAGCGGTACTTGAGGCGCACTCAGTGAAACCATTCACTCATCTACCTAATCTATAGACCAAGACCGCTAAACTACAAGCACATTACACGCTTTAAACTCAGTTTGCTATTGTGAAACAAACTTTCTGCAAAACCTACTGATGACCTACAGCCAGTGATCATGTGTGAAAACACTGACACATCATTTCTTCACTTAGAAATCAAAACTCAGTGTTTTGAGAAAGAAATTATTTTACCCCCTTGCATTTCTGTTTACATTGTACACACACACACACACACACACACACACACACTCACTCACTCACTCACTCACTCACACACACACACACACACACACACACACACTCACTCACTCACTCACTCACTCACACACACACACACACACACATACACTGAATATGCATACAAGCCAAGTCAGAAAGTCAAGTTTATTTAGGCAATATAGATTGTTTCACAGCAGCTTCACAATAGATTCAAATTATGCTGTAAAGCAGCTCTAACAAGTCAAGTGTCATTATAGAGCTTCAAGTCAGTTCAGTATTGATTCAGTTCAGTTGCATAGCTGGAAAATTCATCAGTTGTACATGCATACTGTATATACAGTGTATATGTGCATATGCATGTATGAGCGAGTGCTGTGACAAACTCCTGCGCTCCACTGCACTCTGAACAAGCAAAAGACACACAAGAGCAGTTTTACATCTTTCACATCTGTGTGTAGTTTGGCGTGTATGTGGCTAATTATTTTATGTTTGCGTGTACAGTCCAACCCAATCTCACAACCAAACTTCCATCTTATGAAGTGACAATTTCATATTTTTGCTAAAAAATATGCATGTTTTTTTAAAGCAAGCATGAAAGTAGACCCTAACCATTGATCTATAATAGGGAGTTGCTCATGGCATCATAAAAGTGCTGCCATATTGGTATCCCCTAGTATTCTATTGAATTAATAGAAAGTCATATGATTTGAGAAAACATCAGCTAACGAATCAGCGTTTTTATATCTGAAGTATCCCTGTACATTCTTACAATGCAAACGTCCTAAGCACGCTAATTGTTATTTGTTTAATGTTGGGAATTTCTCCTGCTTATTAAAAAGTTACGTTCATTACAGTAGCAAACATCAGATGAACATGACAAGCATCCGACGGATGAGATCTTCAACATATGTATTACAAACGGCAAAGTTTCTCATTCTGAAATCTGAATGAAGTTTATTGCTTTGTATACGCATATACCTTAAATTGCCTTGTACAGTTATTCACCGTTTATGTAATTTAGTTTTTTTGTGTTTTTATTCGCTAACTGCAAATGCTTCAACAATGGTTTCAGCGTTCATTTTGAAGTAGGTGATGATTTTGAAATGTTGTTTAAATTAATAATGAATTCAACATATATACATAACATTTTACTCCTATGGAAACTGTAATGCTAGTAAAATTCCATAGAGTTTGGACGATCTCGAAGAGTGTGAAATAGATGGAGATGTTGCTCCATCATGGGAAAAAAATAAATAATATCATGCATCATAACTTATTCAGGGAAATCATGCTGACTATGTACAGAACGTACTTAAATGCTTCAAATCGGGTGATTTTAGGTCAGTGTTTTGGCTGTCAGCAATGAGCAATCCAGTCATTATATAGATCAGAGCCCCTAACCATTAGTTGGCCACAAAGTTTGCATGCAATTTGTTAGACTGCGCAATCAAATTAGTACCTTTAGTAAATCCCAGCCTAAATATACTAGAACCAGCCAGATGGAGTCTTTTGCGTGATCAGACCGAGAAAAAAAGAACTATTGTAAATGCATCTTGAAATTAGTTTTGAGACACTAGTACAGACATGTAAGCATTGCTATTTTACTCACAGCAACAGATGCACTGCATCCAGCACGTCCAATCAAACCAGTCAGTATTTAAACGTAAGGAGACTATTGAAAGGCCTCTTATCAAACAATCAAGCAATTGTCAGATGGCTTAAAGAGAAACGGTGCACAAACGTCCTCTTTGTGTGCAAGTGCCCACAGTCGTGTGTGAGAGCGTTCATTTAAGATGTTTTTGCTTTCCTCACCGCAGAAGAAAATTCACTTTGCTCTGACGGTTCCTCGACCATTTATCATTTATTGTGATGTCTGCCATCATATAACATAAATGAGAGCACTGATCCCTGTTGAGACAAGACATGTCATGCGATATAGTTGGCAGACATTGCTGCATTGTTATTGCTGTTAAACACACTCTATTTGAATTAAAAATGCTACTTCTGCAAAATGCACTGGGCACATCAGCCAAAATTGAGCCAGCTAATGGCTGGCATAATGTCAGTATACAATAATGTAGGCCATGCGATGATTAAAAGTGTTAGAACACTAGAGTTCACACTTTTTTTCCTTTCTTCTTTTGCATTTTGTGTGTGATGTCTCCTGATTATCTTCAGTCAGTGCCTTTAAAATGTAAATTCATTGCTCAGCCCCCAAGGATTCTCAGTATAGCAATATTTTACAACCCAGCTTCTCTCGGTTTCCTGTAATTATCACCAAATAGCCTAACATTTCAAAGATATCTCACAAAACCAAATTGCAGTCAAACTAACGGCTAATCAAGCATATGATATGCTTATTTTATGTCACAGACACCACAATAATCATATAATAAGAGTTTACAGTGCGAATATACACACTAGTGTCAATAACGAGAAACTACCAAATTAGACACACGTCCTCATTCTACAGATCTGTCGCTTTGGGATAAAGACACAAACACGCAGCTTTTGGCTTCTCCAGACGTTAACTGATGGACTGGAGTGGTGTGGATTACTTGTGGATTATTGTGATGTTTTTATCAGCTGTTTGGACTCTCATTCTGACGGCACCCATTCACTGCAGAGACAGTGATGCAATGCTACATTTCTCCAAATCTGTTGCTATGAAGAAACAAACCCTTCTATATCTTAGATTGAGTTCATTTTCAGCAAAACTTAAATTTTTGGGTGAACTATTCTTTTAATACCATGTACGCCTATAAAGTTGTTCATATGTAAATGATTAACGTTTTAGACAATATTGTGCATTTTAATGGTAGAATCATTTTTGTGGCCTGTCATGTGATAATGGGATCCGTCTCCCTCACTAGCTCTTATATAGAGCACCATGCATCTACATCAACACAGCTTCCTATCATTTGGGTCAAAGCATTTAATATTTAAGTGTGCCATTTTTACATTACACTCTATATTTAGCTTCACTTGCATGTAAGAGCAGGTCAGAGTAAGATGAATGGAATCAAGTTTTTTCAAGTTGTGCTGAATAATGTTATTATAAGAAGTCTTCTCATCCTCCTTACCTCACTGTTATATGTCTGAGCAAAAAAGCTTGCTTGTCTTTCCCAATTTCATCATTACACTTTTTTTTGGTGCAAATTTGTGTGCATTTCTCAGCTCTTCTTTGATAGTGATATCTCACACAGCAGTTGGTGTTCGTGGCATTAAGCTCGGAGTTTCCCACAGATACTCGCAGCACTTTTATTGATTTTCGACTCTTTGCACCCCAGAAATGCTAAGACATACTGATCACAAGCTAATTTTGAGTGCTGTTCTGTCTTGCATTGAAATGACTCGAGAAATGCTTGAGAAAATCCTTATATTTCATCAGAAATGATACCGTATGTCTCATGTTTTTAGATAAGTCTGTACTGTGTATGAATACACATACAATGGCAAAGTAATCCCATGTATTCATATTTATTTTATGTCAAATGTGTTTCTACCACACGTACATTTACGTATGTTTGCACAGATACTAAAGCATACAATATTTACATATCGACAACAAATAAACCTTACAGGCCTCCAATCCTTATTTAATCTATGAATATTTAATTCATGGAATTAATCGGTTGACTCTATTGTATTTAATATCAGTGATTTTGTGTTTAATGTTTAATGTTGTTCACACGTTTGCTTTGAAATTCTAACATTGTATTCTGTTCTGTGTGAAATGTTAAATTTACATGACTTTTCGAATTGACATAATTTAAAACAAAACTACACTTTAAAATCTTGACATAAATAAAATTTCTGTCATTTTGAATCATTCATTTTGAATGTCACACATCGTCTCATGTACTACTTTGATACTGCTTTTTTTTATCATTTCATAAATGATTGCTATTACACTTGCCAGTCTGTTACATTTTTCTGTATATTGTATATTTTTTATGAAATGGTTAGGGCTTGGTTTAGAGATTATCTACATAACGGTATACTGTAACTAAAATCATTGTCACTGTACATTTTTCTGCCAGTTTTAATCTTTATATAGTTATATATTACTATATAAGTGCTTTTGCTTAGGTTTGCTGATAGGGTTAACGGACTTACATGAATACTGTATATCTATAAAATGGTAAAAATCTCACTATTTAAAAGTGAAATATGACATAAATGTTTCATAAATATTTTACATTTCTATAGTTGCACTTAATACTTCTTGCATTTTAGATGCTGTCAGTACATCCATATTGTTTGCTTCAGCATCTTCCCAAATATGTTTTCAAAAAAATATTTTTTTTCATCTGTAAATGTTACGTATGAATACCTACAAATATGAAACTGCATATAAAAATGTACTTAAGTGGGTCAAAAAATACTCTAAAGGTGAGCTAATTGCATTTCATATAAATTAAAACATTTACAATACATTTAACACATAACATGGAATTAAGAGTCTGAAAACATTATAATCAGGTCACACTTAAGTATATTCTTTAAGATCAGTTCACACTTAAGTATACTATTTCCATAATACGGAGAAAAAAAATGCTAAAAAGTACTTCTTTTTTTTTCTTTTTTTAATTAGGGTAGATTGTGTCCTAATATAATCTGATATATCTGAAGCAGGTTCAGCGTCACATAGATTGTTTATGAGTTATGATTTTCACCAGAGTCACCTCACAAAGCAAAAAAAACTGTCAAATGGACCCAACAAGCGCATGTGTTACTGAGGTACCTGAGAAGGGAGAGGATGAGAAAAAAAAAGACTCATGCATCGCTAACATCATGACACCACATCCGAATAAATGCGTCAAGGTGCAAGATGCCATGGTGCAGTTATGCACATTAACGTCAGTTTCACAGGGTCAAGTGCTGCCATCAAAAGCCATGCAGTCATGTCCTTTGTTGTGCATGCTTACGTAAGATATCTCTGCTCTTCCTATTCTTATTCCACTCCCTCCATTCTCATCTATTACCAACGTATCCCTAGAGCCTGGAGAGCAACCCTTCCCCCATCCTAAATGAGAGAGAGATTGATAGAGGCACTACAGTGCATCTTGCATTTTCCTCTCCACCTTGAACACCAGCAGCAGCAGCAGCAGCAGCACTTGCGGATATAACTTATCATCTGTGCAAACTTCACAACCCTCCTTTTTATGAATCCACACCAATTCTAGAAAATGTGAAAGAAATCCTTACCTTTTTAAATCTGTTTTTCTCCACTCATTCCCTCATATTCTTTGTCTCCATGTCCTCTGTCTGTCTTCATCTAGTGCACATCCTCAGCAAAGGTCTACGGTGGCTCGGTGTGTGTGTATCGGTCTGTATGTGTGTGCTTGTACAAGCCAGCGATGACGTGCAGATGTGTGAAGCTAGCAGAGCACAGTTTCAACCTCAGACATCACTTCCTCTGCTTCACAATGTGTTTCCCTTTACTGTGTTGACACATCCTCTTCTCTGCCTCTGTTACTTGTGTCCTCTGCACAAACTGCACATGCAAACGCAGAATGGGCATGTGCACTGAAAAAAATGGTGTAGAAACAATTTTCAGTTGGAAATTGCTCAAATTCACAATGAATTGCAAAGAAATGGCAAGAAACACATTGAATTAAATAGTATTCCAATAATCTTCAAAAACAATCGTTTTTACAGTCTACAGCAAAATAGGCGATACAGGCAGCTTGTGTCAAAAAAACCCATTGGCCTTACCTCCCAGATTTCATCTCAGCTCCACATTAACGTCCTCGTCTCGTCTCCTCACACCAGCATTTTTGTGATCACTCTGCTCTCTTTTTGCTTCACCCAAATATATCAATACCGAAATGCAATCCACCGTTGACAGCTTGCTGTAAGAAGCTCACATTGTGCTGTTCCTACAGGGGCAGGTTGAACTGCTCTCCGTCTTTTTCTGCCCCTCTAGCATGCCGTCTTTAATACCCATTCACATCAAACTAAAGCCGGCCCCTTCCTCCGCCCCGCATACGTTACTGCTCTCCACCCCCTCCTGTCTTTCTGTCTTTTCTCTCCTTCACCCTTTTGCTTGGATCTCTCTTGCCCTCTGGCTCCTCAGCCTCCTCCTCACTGTAGCTACAGTAATCCTTTTTAAGACTAATATATGGATGATTAGAAAGACTAGATTTGTATGGAGTAGAAACAAAGGTCCCAAAAAGGGGGTTTCGCAGAAATGCCATTTTGGTTTCCTTTGTTTTTTTCTTAGTGTGGAGAACATTTCAATCATCTAAAGAATCTTTGTTCCACTATAAAGAACATTTCATGGAATGGAAAGATTCCATGGATGTTAAAGGGTCTACATGGAACCATCAATTCCATTATATTATATATCCAATTCTCTGCATTTTTGTGCATGCACCATGAGGAACGGGTGTGTGAATGTATGTACGAGACTAATATATGGATGATTAGAAAGACTAGATTTGTATGGAGTAGAAACAAAGGTCCCAAAAAGGGGGTTTCGCAGAAATGCCATTTTGGTTTCCTTTGTTTTTTTCTTAGTGTGGAGAACATTTCAATCATCTAAAGAATCTTTGTTCCACTATAAAGAACATTTCATGGAATGGAAAGATTCCATGGATGTTAAAGGGTCTACATGGAACCATCAATTCCATTATATTATATATCCAATTCTCTGCATTTTTGTGCATGCACCATGAGGAACGGGTGTGTGAATGCATGTACGTGTGTGTGTGTGTGTGTGTGTGTGTGTGTTTATAAGTCTAAACACTCCTGACTCATGTCAGCACATACACGTTCATTCTCTTGAGATGTGCTATAATGACTAGGATTGGGAGCGGCTCTCCTCTAGATTCAGTATTACAGATAGAGGACTCTCCCATGGCTTGGCCATCTGGCAGCAGAATGTGGGGTGACCCTCCCTGATACTAACCCAACACCACGGATGTAGGGGAGGAGTGATTTGAGGGGGTTGGTCGATGTGCTCTACACAAGCGCGCACACACACACACACACACACACACACACACTCACACTCACACACACACACACACACACACAGACACACACACACACACACACACACACACACAGACAGACACACACACACACACACACACACACACACAGACAGACACACACACACACACACACACACACACACAGACAGACACACACACACACACACACACACACACACAGACAGACACACACACACACACACACACACACACACAGACAGACACACACACACACACACACACACACACACAGACAGACACACACACACACACACACACACACACACAGACAGACACACACACACACACACACACACACACACAGACAGACACACACACACACACACACACACACACACAGACAGACACACACACACACACACACACACACACACAGACAGACACACACACACACACACACACACACACACAGACAGACACACACACACACACACACACACACACACAGACAGACACACACACACACACACACACACACTATCCTCGAGGGTACTCTTCATAGGCGTAATGGTTTTATACTGTACAAACTGTATTTTCTATCACCCTACACCAACCCTACCCCTAAACCTACCCCTCACAGGAAACTTTCTGCATTTTTACATTCTCAAAAAAAATAAAACTCATTCTGCATAATTAATAAGCTTGTTTCCCCATGGGGACCTCAATTTAGGTACCCACGGTGACATGAGTCCACATGAGTCTGTGTGTATTCAGGTTTAATTCACCACCGGGATAGAAAAACATGTACACACAAACACACACACACACACACACACACACACAAAGCCTTTTGTCTAATTCCCAAATGAAAGTAAAGTATGAGTTGGTTCTATTGTTGGTTGAAAATATCTATTAGAACATGCATTTCTTATTGAAACCTTGCAGATGAAGCAACCACAACCAGAGCTCTTCTGGAGCTGTGTTGTTTGTGTAAACTAAACTTAAAAATAATTTTGTGTCAATAAAGCTTAACTAAAATTACATATAAATGTGAGATACTAAAAAAACGTAAAAACGAAAATAAATGTTTAAGTTGAAGTTACTAAAATTACTAAAATAAATTATTAAATGATGAATAAGTAATAAATAAAATGACAAAAGCACACAACTAAATTACTTAAAAATGAAAACTGAAAATGATCATTTAAAAAACGAATAGCCTAACTGAAAATATTAATTAATACTATAATACTATTTAAATAACACTTAACTAAAACTATAAAATCCTTCAAAAATCAACTGAAATGTAATAATAATAATTTTATGTAAATGAAGCTCAAAATAAAGCTAAAATATAATTAAACATAAATATTAGATGAAAATGTATTTAAGTTAATTTGCCTAGGCAAGTTGAAGCACTAAAATTATTCAAACTAAACCTGAAATAAAATACATAAAAACTAAATAGAAATATTTAAACATTTTCCAGGCTTTTCCCCTTCAGATCCACTTTAAACAGTATTATAGTCAGAGTGTGATGCTGTAAGTAATTGTGATGTACTCTACCAGAAAATATTCTCAGAAAAAAAAAAAACTGGGTTCAGCCCAGTACCCAGACATTTTTAATGATTATATGGTCATCTAGTGGACATTGTTGGTACTGTTGCAGTTTTACAGATCACAAGTGCACGATTGTAAGATGCTATTGTCTCTGATGCTTCTGAACTGCAGATTTAGTCATTTTTAAGTATTTATAAAAAAGACAGTTCTTTATTTTTCTTCATTTGCTTCTATGACAGATATATCAAATGCATGACACATACCAAATTTAATCAGTTTCTAACACTTATGTAAGCACATTTCCAGTGGGGGAATAATCGTGCTAAATTGCTAATTTAGTACTAGAAAAGCACTTGCCATTATATCAAACACAGCTGTAAGCTATTTTGTCTTTGTATTTGTTTTTGAGTTACCACCGTATGCAACAAACTGGCATATTACAATATTGACTTTCAGATCTTATGTCTTGGAAGAGTACAAACGGTCTCATTAAGGGGTTGAGGAGACATGCAGAGTATAATGGAGGTGCACATGATTCACCAAAGTCACAGAAAACAGCTTGCGAGGTATAGAGAGGTTTCCAGGAAAATGGCAGTCCTTGAATTGCATTGGTGCCCTCAATGGAAAGCAATTTTCCATTACGTTAAAATCTGGATGCTTCTTTTTTAACTACAAAGAGACGTTTCCAGCATCCTTCCCGCCCTTGTAGATGCACACCACACATGTATATGTTCAGGCAGGCGACTTTGGGAAAGCAGGTGAAATTCAGCCTTTGGGATTGAGATTGAGAACAACATCCTCCTACCTGGTGCTGAGGAAAACAAACCTGAGGGAAGCTGTGCATCTAAGATGCGGTATTCCCACTCAAACCATATACAGTATCTCACGAGGTCTTTTGCTGTCAAGAGCAACATTCAACCGTATCTCAAGGGGCTGCACGATGGTGGAAAACTACAAAATAAATAGCCTAAATAAACTATTTTTGACTCTTATAGCATACAAAACCCTCCTGTCTACAAGTCGAAAGATTGCAATGGAAATATTATTGATGAATGTTTTCATTTTATCAGAGCCAATGTCATTAAGACATCAAAAATGTATATGATAATAATAATAATGTCTATTTGAAGTCTGCATTTACATCTGCAAGACATGTTTTAAAGTGTTTGCTCATCTGCAATACATCTATAGGACGGTTCCTATATCAGATGTCAAATAGATGTCTTTAAGATGTTTAGGATTTAGAATGCATGTAAAACTGACATCTTAGAGACGTCTATCAGATGTTTGTACACGGCAGATGCTTTCCAGATGAAGCGATCTTTAACAGACGGAACTGTGCTATCTGGGTCACCATTCACTGACTTTCATGTTTTTGTGAAAGCTGATGAATTTACGTGTAAATCTGACAGAGTCCACCTTACAGCGTACCCTGCTAAAAAAGCAGCTAAACCCAGCCTAAGCTGGTTATCTGCTCTTCAACCTGGTCATAGCTGGTCAGCAGGCTGGTTTTAGAGGGGTTTTGGCCACTTCTTTAGCTGGTCAGGCGGGGAGACCAGCTAAAACCAGCTACTTCCATCTTAAGCCAGCTAAGACCAGCCAACCAGCTTAGGCTGGTTTTAGCTAGTTATTATTATAATTTTTTTATCAGCAGGGTAAACAAACATGGCAGAATCTACATTCTATAATTTACCGATTAACTAACATTATCATTAAGTTTTTAAGACAAATATTACATTTACCAGTGATTATTTATTTGCATAAATACAAGGAACAAAATGTCACGTTTTCAAATACATTAAGGTAAAACAGATAAATCAGGATATTTTGAGGACATCAGTCAAATTTAATCAATTTCTAATACTAGGGGGCGCTACAACTTAAGAAAATCGTAATAGTGCAACTATATGGCCTAATTCTGATTACAATAGAAATGCAATAGAATTTATATATTTTTGCGATCCCCAAACAGCAGTCTACACTGAATTGAATAAGTCATGCTCAATTAATTTAGTCACTCATGTAGATCTTTTAATATCAATATTTATTGTCACTGAGAGATTCCTACACACATGCACATTAAAAAAAGTTAGTTGCATGAGAAAAATAACATTCAATCATAACCAAGAAAAGAAGTCATCTTTTGTATTACAGTGTGCAACACCACAGATTTACATTCTCACTCTAAACACATCTTCATTTCTCTTTTAATTAATGCCAAAACACTGTACATATAAAAACAAAACATTCAACAAAACGGCATAGGATATATGCAAAGAACATATCAGTTAATATGCATGCGATACATGTGTTACATGCCTCACTAACATAAGAGTCAGATTTCCCAGACTAATATCGACAGCTTCTCAGATCATCGGAAGAATTTTATAAATCACATCTTAACAGCTAATGCTACAACATACAGTACATTAAAAAAGAGAGAGTATTTGAAACATGGACCTAGTGTTGTAAAACAAATGATATTTTTGGCATCTCACAACAACAGAGCCAGATTTATTTTTTTTAAAGGAATGTTTAACATCTTTTGAACACAGAACCACAAGAACTACTTATAATTATTATCCAATTAGATTTAGTTCATCAGCAAAAGGCCATGGTAACATCATTTCCTCATGAAAATGCCATTTTTATATTTAATGACTTTAGAGTTAAGTATTATAGGATAAGGTATTGGAAATCATTCAAATCTCCACTGGTGGATGGAGCCATTTAATCATTTGGATTACATCCAAACCATCATGAGTGACTGACCCTTTGAATTCATTCAGATTCTTTATCAGTTAGTGTTTAATGCTCGGATATATGGCTGGAAAAGGTTCTGGACATGTGACCCAAAACTGATTTCTTATTTGCCAACGTATTCGTTGGCCAGATGAAAAAAATGTTCAGTCAAGGTGTGAATAACTTTACATAAATTAATTGTTTAGTTTCAAAATCTTAAAATCTTGTTCACAAACAATATTTGTGGTGTGAAAGAAAGGCCTTTGAATGTGAATGTGAAAGGAGGGCTTTTTAATTCTATATGCTGTAATTGCCTTCCTTATATAAATATATATTTTATTGCAGTTAACTCTCTCAAGAGAGATTCATTTGAAAATAAAAACCAAACAAAACAAAAAAAAAGTTTGGGATTTTTTCCCCCATTTTGATTCAATAAATGCAAAGGTTTAAAGAACATTGCAGTTGATTGCATAATATTTCAGACGCAAACACACACCTGTCTATGCCACCGTGAGTTTACACTGAAATTCAACCACAACTGATTTGGTGACATTAAGCTCTAATTTAGTTGCATTCACAAAAAAATAATAAAAAATCGTATTACTACTGCAAAAGTACTTGAAAAATGTCTGTACCTCAGAACACAGTCACTGAAAATTCCTCCTTCTCTTTCATTTTTTATTTAAAAAAGTAAAATCACAAGGTATTTCAAGCAACCTGGAAAGAATATACACAATAATGATAAATCCTAAAAATACGCTTGAGATTTTGAGATATGTGTGAGATTACATTCAGACTTCTCAGGGAACAGGTGGATGATCTGTTCAGCAGTTGCAGCTACAGTCCAGCAGATAGCAGCGTGTCCATGTCTCACCGTGTGAATCAGGATAATAGTGAGCGAACACAGTCCATCCCACCACTCCATTCTAACTAGATCTTTTTTCCTTCAACGAAATTTGACTTCAACTTCAGAAATTTGATCCAATATAGGACTCCTTGTTGACATGCTGACCATTTGTGAAGTCAGACAAAAATCTGTACAGTTAATAATATTGATTTAACAATACAATGTAAAGTGTAATGTTCTATAATTAACTTAAAGGGGTCATATGGTGTTGCTAAAAAAGAACATTATTTTGTGTATGTGGTGTAATGAAATGTGTTTATGTGGTTTAAGGTTCAAAAAACACATTATTTTCCACATACTGTACATTATTGTTTCTCCTCTATGCCCCGCCTTTCTGAAACGCTCGATTTTTACAAAGCTCATCGGTCTGAAAAGCAAGCTGTGCTGTGATTGGCCAGCTATCCAGTGCGTTGTGATTGGCTGAATACCTCAAGCGTGTGACGGAAATGTTACGCTCCTCACATACTGTGATGCTTTGTGTGTGTGTGTCTGTATAATATATATATATATATATATGTATATATACACACCTTGCTATGTGTACTGTGTTAGGCTAACCAAGACTTGTCATTTGCACTTACATATTATTGCTCTTTTGTTAGTTTTGACTGCTTTTATTGTCCTCATTTGTAAGTTGCTTCGGATAAAAGCGTCTGCTAAATGACTAAATAAATAAATAATAACTTTTTACTTTGACAGTTGTTTAGGTCACCATCTATTGACTTTCATGGCTTTGTGAAAAGTGAATGAATTTCTGTGTAAATCTGATTTTATGTCAGATCTGTGTAAATCTGTGTTACAGCAAACATGGCGGAGTCCACGGTCTATAATCTACCTGTTAACTAACATGATCATTATAAAAGGATTTAAGACACATATTACATTTACCAGTGATGCCACTTTTCTGTATCTATAAGGATTACCGTATTTTCCCACCTGGGAAGTGTGACCCACCTGAATTGCATAAATATGCTGCGTTTTCAAATACATTTACTTATAACAGATATATCAAATGCATGACACATACCAAATTTAATCAGTTTCTAACACTTATGTAAGCACATTTCCAGTGGGGGAATAATCGTGCTAAATTGCTAATTTAGTACTAGAAAAGCACTTGCCATTATATCAAACACAGCTGTAAGCTATTTTGTCTTTGTATTTGTTTTTGAGTTACCACCGTATGCAACAAACTGGCATATTACAATATTGACTTTCAGATCTTATGTCTTGGAAGAGTACAAACGGTCTCATTAAGGGGTTGAGGAGACATGCAGAGTATAATGGAGGTGCACATGATTCACCAAAGTCACAGAAAACAGCTTGCGAGGTATAGAGAGGTTTCCAGGAAAATGGCAGTCCTTGAATTGCATTGGTGCCCTCAATGGAAAGCAATTTTCCATTACGTTAAAATCTGGATGCTTCTTTTTTAACTACAAAGAGACGTTTCCAGCATCCTTCCCGCCCTTGTAGATGCACACCACACATGTATATGTTCAGGCAGGCGACTTTGGGAAAGCAGGTGAAATTCAGCCTTTGGGATTGAGATTGAGAACAACATCCTCCTACCTGGTGCTGAGGAAAACAAACCTGAGGGAAGCTGTGCATCTAAGATGCGGTATTCCCACTCAAACCATATACAGTATCTCACGAGGTCTTTTGCTGTCAAGAGCAACATTCAACCGTATCTCAAGGGGCTGCACGATGGTGGAAAACTACAAAATAAATAGCCTAAATAAACTATTTTTGACTCTTATAGCATACAAAACCCTCCTGTCTACAAGTCGAAAGATTGCAATGGAAATATTATTGATGAATGTTTTCATTTTATCAGAGCCAATGTCATTAAGACATCAAAAATGTATATGATAATAATAATAATGTCTATTTGAAGTCTGCATTTACATCTGCAAGACATGTTTTAAAGTGTTTGCTCATCTGCAATACATCTATAGGACGGTTCCTATATCAGATGTCAAATAGATGTCTTTAAGATGTTTAGGATTTAGAATGCATGTAAAACTGACATCTTAGAGACGTCTATCAGATGTTTGTACACGGCAGATGCTTTCCAGATGAAGCGATCTTTAACAGACGGAACTGTGCTATCTGGGTCACCATTCACTGACTTTCATGTTTTTGTGAAAGCTGATGAATTTACGTGTAAATCTGACAGAGTCCACCTTACAGCGTACCCTGCTAAAAAAGCAGCTAAACCCAGCCTAAGCTGGTTATCTGCTCTTCAACCTGGTCATAGCTGGTCAGCAGGCTGGTTTTAGAGGGGTTTTGGCCACTTCTTTAGCTGGTCAGGCGGGGAGACCAGCTAAAACCAGCTACTTCCATCTTAAGCCAGCTAAGACCAGCCAACCAGCTTAGGCTGGTTTTAGCTAGTTATTATTATAATTTTTTTATCAGCAGGGTAAACAAACATGGCAGAATCTACATTCTATAATTTACCGATTAACTAACATTATCATTAAGTTTTTAAGACAAATATTACATTTACCAGTGATTATTTATTTGCATAAATACAAGGAACAAAATGTCACGTTTTCAAATACATTAAGGTAAAACAGATAAATCAGGATATTTTGAGGACATCAGTCAAATTTAATCAATTTCTAATACTAGGGGGCGCTACAACTTAAGAAAATCGTAATAGTGCAACTATATGGCCTAATTCTGATTACAATAGAAATGCAATAGAATTTATATATTTTTGCGATCCCCAAACAGCAGTCTACACTGAATTGAATAAGTCATGCTCAATTAATTTAGTCACTCATGTAGATCTTTTAATATCAATATTTATTGTCACTGAGAGATTCCTACACACATGCACATTAAAAAAAGTTAGTTGCATGAGAAAAATAACATTCAATCATAACCAAGAAAAGAAGTCATCTTTTGTATTACAGTGTGCAACACCACAGATTTACATTCTCACTCTAAACACATCTTCATTTCTCTTTTAATTAATGCCAAAACACTGTACATATAAAAACAAAACATTCAACAAAACGGCATAGGATATATGCAAAGAACATATCAGTTAATATGCATGCGATACATGTGTTACATGCCTCACTAACATAAGAGTCAGATTTCCCAGACTAATATCGACAGCTTCTCAGATCATCGGAAGAATTTTATAAATCACATCTTAACAGCTAATGCTACAACATACAGTACATTAAAAAAGAGAGAGTATTTGAAACATGGACCTAGTGTTGTAAAACAAATGATATTTTTGGCATCTCACAACAACAGAGCCAGATTTATTTTTTTTAAAGGAATGTTTAACATCTTTTGAACACAGAACCACAAGAACTACTTATAATTATTATCCAATTAGATTTAGTTCATCAGCAAAAGGCCATGGTAACATCATTTCCTCATGAAAATGCCATTTTCTTATTTACTTATTCTCATTTTTATATTTAATGACTTTAGAGTTAAGTATTATAGGATAAGGTATTGGAAATCATTCAAATCTCCATTGGTGGATGGAGCCATTTAATCATTTGGATTACATCCAAACCATCATGAGTGACTGACCCTTTGAATTCATTCAGATTCTTTATCAGTTAGTGTTTAATGCTCGGATATATGGCTGGAAAAGGTTCTGGACATGTGACCCAAAACTGATTTCTTATTTGCCAACGTATTCGTTGGCCAGATGAAAAAAATGTTCAGTCAAGGTGTGAATAACTTTACATAAATTAATTGTTTAGTTTCAAAATCTTAAAATCTTGTTCACAAACAATATTTGTGGTGTGAAAGAAAGGCATTTGAATGTGAATGTGAAAGGAGGGCTTTTTAATTCTATATGCTGTAATTGCCTTCCTTATATAAATATATATTTTATTGCAGTTAACTCTCTCAAGAGAGATTCATTTGAAAATAAAAACCAAACAAAACAAAAAAAAAGTTTGGGATTTTTTTCCCCATTTTGATTCAATAAATGCAAAGGTTTAAAGAACATTGCAGTTGATTGCATAATATTTCAGACGCAAACACACACCTGTCTATGCCACCGTGAGTTTACACTGAAATTCAACCACAACTGATTTGGTGACATTAAGCTCTAATTTAGTTGCATTCACAAAAAAATAATAAAAAATCGTATTACTACTGCAAAAGTACTTGAAAAATGTCTGTACCTCAGAACACAGTCACTGAAAATTCCTCCTTCTCTTTCATTTTTTATTTAAAAAAGTAAAATCACAAGGTATTTCAAGCAACCTGGAAAGAATATACACAATAATGATAAATCCTAAAAATACGCTTGAGATTTTGAGATATGTGTGAGATTACATTCAGACTTCTCAGGGAACAGGTGGATGATCTGTTCAGCAGTTGCAGCTACAGTCCAGCAGATAGCAGCGTGTCCATGTCTCACCGTGTGAATCAGGATAATAGTGAGCGAACACAGTCCATCCCACCACTCCATTCTAACTAGATCTTTTTTCCTTCAACGAAATTTGACTTCAACTTCAGAAATTTGATCCAATATAGGACTCCTTGTTGACATGCTGACCATTTGTGAAGTCAGACAAAAATCTGTACAGTTAATAATATTGATTTAACAATACAATGTAAAGTGTAATGTTCTATAATTAACTTAAAGGGGTCATATGGTGTTGCTAGAACAGCCGGCATTGTAGTCTACTCTCTCAGGATCAGGAAACAGTCCTCCATAAAATGTGCTGCACACGTCTGAATATTTGGGTTGAACTGTTCTGGAACAGTGTTGTAAATACAACTTAACCACTGATTTCTAGTCGTGTCCTCTTTTGGAAGACCAAACAAAGTAGTTTTGCTTTCGAAACGAAACACAGCGTCACACACGGTGGCCTAGCGTGAGCAGAGGCCGGGGGATAAAGTGAGGCACATCCGGCGGGCTTGAGAACGGTGCGGCTGGTGGATTCGACGAAGGAGCGTCCGGCTGGCTTGCAGCAAACACATGTGACGACCCCGGGCTGGACTCCGCTTCATCCACGGTGAAAGCCGATCCGGCGATCCACAGCACGAAGTTGTTGTACTTCCTCAGCGACCAGCACGGATCAGCTCCAGGCATGACGAAGCGGTAATCGTCCTCTTTTGGAAGACCAAACAAAGTAGTTTCGCTTTCACAACGAAGCACACAACGTCTTCAGGACATGGCGGCGGCAGCAACAGAAGGTTACGCCTTCTTTCTTTGCGTGAACATTTGGGCGGTGTTATGAAAATCTTCCCACACAGTGACGTAGACATGTGGGGGCGTGTTAGAACGAGCCGTTTTAGGTAGGCGTGGCTGACTCTTATCTTTTATAAAGAATATCTCTTTGGATTTGAGACTTTAGTCTTTGCAACTTTACAGATTTTCTTCAAGCACCAAGAGCTTGTAACACTCCAAAGAGAAAGGAAAAATTTAAATTGCATCATATGACCCCTTTAAAAAAAATAATTTTTTCTGAGAAATGTATTTATATAGTGATGCAGAATGTTGGTTTACCAGTTTAGAGGTGACAGTCAAATACACCCTGCTCAGCTGCCTCAACATCCTCTTCTGTGATGACTGAAGAACAAAGAACAAGCAGAAATAGGCAGAGAGAGTCTGGTAAACAGCTCATTTAAGCTCTGCAGTTGTGAGAGAGAATGTACCTGTGTTCTGCAGGTTTGACGGGGCATTGCTGGGCAGAGGAAAGCTGTAGGATCTGGACTGCAGTGACGGTGGTGTCTCATGACTGATACTCTTCGTTCTTTTACGGCATTCGACCGTCAGGCGTCCATGACATGCTTTATGACAGTTCACACCACAGACTGAGAGAGAGATGCAGCGTTAGTATTTAGGGTGGTGGACGAAGGTGAAAAGACAGTAAGCAAGCCCTTGTGAAAAAGAAGTGTGCTTAATTGTACTGAATATGCACTTGTAGAGTCCTTCAAATCTTTTAACTGTACTTGCAGATAATAATGAAATAAAAGGCCACTTAGTTAATGAGAGACACTTTTATGACGGTTTCACACTTAAGTAACTTTTAAAAAGTGCACTTTGTAGAAGTATATTTTAATCATTGCTTTAATCATCTTTTGTGATGCTTTAAAGAAGCACACTTATTTTGATGTGTTGACTAACATACTAAAGCACATGTAAAGTACTTGATTATCATTTTAACTTTAGTGTTATTTGATATTACATTTAAAGTTAATATATTTTAAGTGTTCTCACTTGCAACTTCATCATTGCAAATGTGTATTTGCGAATTTATTTAAATACATGATATACAAAGAAAACGAAATAACATTAAAGTATATTTTAGTTTATTGTAAATGTTTGTCAATACATTCAGCAGTACTTTAACCATACTTCAAAGACAATTTAAGTAATGATGAAAGTACGTATAAAGATGCTTAATTGTACTGAATATGCACTTGTGGAGTACTTCAAATCTTCAAAGTATATTTTAACTGTACTTGCAGATAATATAATAATAATGAAATAAAAGGCCTTTTAGTTAATGAGAGACACTTTTATGACTGTTTCACACTTAAGTACACATTTAAGTGTACTTTTTACACTTTGGGTCCTACTTAAGTGGGTCAAAGAACACTATAATTCAGCTAGTTACATTTAATTTAAAATATATTCATAAATGCATTTGACTTTCATTTAATTGTAGTTAAGAAAGGCTTTTTGCATACTCGACTGACACGCCGAGTGTCAAAAAACAATTTCTTTCTCAATCACAGGATTACACTTGTTCTCTGTCCTGGCCAGCCTTCCTTTTATTAAAAATGAACTGTGATTTATTGAGTATATTTTGCTCCCTGTATACTTTGCCAACCTCTTTTTGTCACAGAAATAATACCGCCGAGCCATGTAATGTAATTTATACTTCAAATATGGTTTAACTTTGAATCTGGCCCTGCATGCTTCAAGGGGAACAGGGGAGTTTATAAGGTTAAAAAGATGCAAAAGCACCATAAATGTATCATAAAAGCAGTTCATATTAGTTTGTGCTATAATTCAAGTCTTTTGATACCATGTAATGGCTTTGTGTCAACAGTTGACTAAACGTTTTTACTGAAAACCTTGACATCCACCCTAGCTCTCCTTGGCACATTCATTAGAGTTCATGAGAGAAGTAGCAATGTCTGTTTAGAGAGCAAATAATTATTTTGCATTGGATATTTTCAATGAATCATCTGATACACTTCACATAACTAGTCTGAATGATTCATTCACTAATCAGAATGATTCAGTTCTTGAGCTCAGCTCACTGATTCATTGATCTGATTGTAGCGATTCTTGAGTTAACAGCTTAAATTTCAGTCTGTTTCCCACCCAAAGCTATCATATGACTTCAGAAGTAATATGGGATGCTTTCATGATAATTCTACAGCCCTTTTGAATCCTTTATGAAGCTTGAAAGTTCCAGTCCCCATGCACTGCATTGAACTCTATGCACATCTATCATCTATCTATCATTTTCGCATTTAACCTCAGAGGCCACTGCGACGTCTGGTGCAGAGGAAATTGTAAGAAAATAAAGCACAAATTTACATCTTGAGGAAGTGTTACACAACAGGACAAAGCAATATTGATACAGTCCACCTTCACACTAAAGTTACTTACTTTAATCTATCAGGGATGGAAAGATCAGCAGAGAGGAGATGATAGATTACTTTATGAAGGCCAGTAATATGTCAATCAATCACTAAAATGCTATGGTTTGATATATACAAAAATCATATGTTTGCTATAGTTCATATATAGCATATTACAATTATGCCGATCACGCACACATACACATACAGCTCTCTCTTACCTTTGCATTTGTATCCTTGTTTATAAAATCCCCATATCTTAAAAAAAAAGAAGAAAATATGTTATTTTTGAGGAAAAAATACAGATGCTGAGAGGATGTGGAAAATAGTATGGAGAAGAGAAGAGAAGAGGGACTAAGATCAAGAGAGAGAAAGAGAATCACAGCAGGTAAACAACAGATGAAAGGGAGAGCACAAACATTACAAACACACAACATCAGACGCCACACACACACACACACACACACACACACACACAGGTAGATCTGAAAGCACCACATACACTCAACGGAAGGGACTGGGGTACAACAAATAATACACAGTTACACACCACACCATGCTATAAATACACCAACAGATCAAAGCTAAATCTGCGCAGGCTAGAACTAATTTCTAAAACTATCCATCTTAGAAAATACAAGATGCAATCATTTAAAAAAAAAAAAGAAGCTTTGAATCTATTTCTATATTATTGCATGATACTTACAAAGCCGGTGCAGTGTTCACAGAAGGTGGGTTTCACGTATGTGGTCTCAATAAAGGTGTGTATGAAGCCCATCTTACAGTTGAGCAAAGAGCTGGCCTTCATAAAGTAATCTATCATCTCCTCCCGGCTGATCTTTCCATCCCTGATAGATCATGAGAGAACACGAAATGAGAGAGAAAAACTCATTTTAACAGCCAACAACATCCAAAACGTTGCAAAGTGAGTTCATGTGCATCGTTTCATAAGTGAGGGATAAATCACACTTCCATGGAAAAGGTGCTTCATGTACATCACAAGGGAAGAGGCACAATATCTTACGACCTCTGCATATGAGTTATAGACTTAGTGGAATACGATATATACGATTTCTAAATTCTTAGCGTACACTTGCTGACTTTATAAATCGTTACAGAGAAAAATGGAACATCATGCACTAAACAACTGAGGATGACACTAGCAGACTTTTAAGTCATTCTGAACACAACAAACAAACATGCGTCTAGACGTGTGACTAATGAAAAAAATATGTTCTAAAATCAAATCAAAATACTGAACATGGTTGATTGATTTTCGCTGACTGGATGGAGCTAAAAAATGTTTTGTCTGTGCCCATCATACACTACGCAATTTTCTGTCAAATCTGTCAACCCCGACTGCTCAAAATCTGCAGACTGGCTCTGATATTTATCAAGTAGCATTGACTTGTCCAGATTGCAATTTGGGGCAAAAATCTGTGCAAAAGTTGTGTATTCCATCCTTTAGTTATGGCAGTAATAATAAATGTTTTGCCTTAACAGTTACTCATGTTGTGTTGTCAGATATATGCTATTTTTGGAGGCATTTTTAGAACCTTTGAACAGTTTAACCAGAATTGTACAAATCTGTAAAGATGACCAAGCTATTAGATCGATCTCCTGAACCCGCTGAATTTTTTCTTGAAAGATGGGTTACTGGACTGCAATTAGAGTGGGTTGTATGATGGGTTTTGTTGTGAGAGTTATCATAAATGCATAAAAGGGTGTCGGTTTTCTGCCAATGCAGGTATGTACAGTAACTGTGAAGTTAAACCTAATGAAATGCAAGGTTTGAAGTTTAACGTGGATTGAGATTTTTTTTTTGCAGTTTTGATTTATTCAGTGCTCTTATGGTCAATTAAATCAGGCTAACCAACATGTTTTTAAATAAAATGGTATTATTGGAATTATTTTAAATGTGTTGTTGTTGATTAGCAAGAGTTTAGTATAGCAGCAAAAGTAGAAAAAGTCTTTTAGTAGTTTGAATTTGGTTTATATATATATATATATATATTCTTTTTTTTCTTTGTGAAAACGTTTATATTATGGTGTGCACACGACAGTGCTCTTGTTCGGTATCGATACACTTACTGATTTTTATCAAGTTCTCCAAACTTGCTGAGATAAGGGAAGTTATTCCTGATACACTCGAACTCTTCGCGTGAGATGAACCCGTCGCCGTTTGTGTCGAAATTCTTGAACACAGACTGTGAAAAGTAAATAGAAAACGTTTCATGAACATGTATCACCAACAATACATCTTACATGGTGGGAGGAGTCGTAAATGAACACATTGAGCCTGTTAAATTATATGATATACAGTTACTGACAGTGTAAACTAATATACATATTCGACCCTGCACTAAGCCCCATTACTGACAAATCCTACATTGGCAACTAAAAACTAGAATTGACCTGGTTCCAAAATAGAACACTGGAGTTTCACTATGTGTTTTTTAAAGATGAGCTACTTGACACAGCATCTAAAAAAGCAGTGCTCAGGTCGTGAGATGCTGGAAAAACAGCGAGACTCAACATCATAGACAGAATACAAGAACATGCAAATGTTCAAAATCTACCTTTGAGAGACTGAATTTGATGAGTAATATAGAAATAAAGCAAAACATGATCCAAGGAGATCGTTTAGTCTGGCCTAATATGTCTTTTGAATTCTTTATCTGGAGGCTTTCTCAGCAAATATTGATATGTTAATTAACCTTGTTGATAAATTATTCAGTTTAGTCATGTAATTAATTTCCTTAATACCTGCACTTGACATCCCGTACTTGTAATTCTGATTAAATTAAGCTTAATTGACTTTAGTTTACTCTCCATCACACATTTCTTTGTCGAACAGGTAAACTCATTTGGACAATTGGTAATTGCATGGTTAATCAAGATGTAGCAGAGTTTGACTGAGTTTGCAGCAGTAAATAAGAGGGGCGGGGCTTAGTAAAGCCTCAACTGGAGTGATGTAATGGGGTTGACACAAAAGTGGGACAAAACAAATTCAAATGAAAAGAATGTTAGTTTCACTGGAGTTTCACTATGTGTTTTTTAAAGATGAGCTACTTGACACAGCATCTAAAAAAGCAGTGCTCAGGTCGTGAGATGCTGGAAAAACAGCGAGACTCAACATCATAGACAGAATACAAGAACATGCAAATGTTCAAAATCTACCTTTGAGAGACTGAATTTGATGAGTAATATAGAAATAAAGCAAAACATGTATTTAAAGCACTTTCTGTAATCTCTGATCCAAGGAGATCGTTTAGTCTGCCCTAATATGTCTTTTGAATTCTTTATCTGGAGGCTTTCTCAGCAAATATTGATATGTTAATTAACCTTGTTGATAAATTATTCAGTTTAATCATGTAATTAATTTCCTTAATACCTGCACTTGACATCCCGTACTTGTAATTCTGATTAAATTAAGCTTAATTGACTTTAGTTTACTCTCCATCACACATTTCTTTGTCGAACAGGTAAACTCATTTGGACAATTGGTAATTGCATGGTTAATCAAAATGTAGCAGAGTTTGACTGAGTTTGCAGCAGTAAATAAGAGGGGCGGGGCTTAGTAAAGCCTCAACTGGAGTGATGTAATGGGGTTGACACAAAAGTGGGACAAAACAAATTCAAATGAAAAGAATGTTAGTTTTTTTCTCTTACATCCACCATCTTCTCGATATGTTTGCTGATGATAGCAGGATCAGCTTTAGGCTTGACTGACGCTGCCCACTCGTCAATCATTGAGAGTTGTTTAGGAGCTGGACTGGAGGAAGGGGTTGAGTTCTGATCCACCAATCAAAAACAAAGTCACACGTGTGCAGGTATTGTTATTTGGCTTTATGTTTAAATCTAATCTTGTGAGTTTACTTGTTTTGCTGTAAATGATACCAGACATCTACATTTCACTTAATGCACTGTACTGATTGATTGCCAACATGAATAAATATATCAAATTAACCAAATATATAACTGACCGCTGGTTTTGCAGCTCTGGGTTCCCTCTGTAATGAGAGCTGATAAATCTCCTCTTCTGTGTGGTACTGATCCAGTGAAACCTATACATAAGGATTCAATGAGTTACAAATTATTAATATAACTTTTCAGGAAAAATGCATGCATTATTTCTTATATAGAGTTTTTGTGTGTTCATATAATTTTTTATTTATCCAAATGGCAAGTGCTTAAAGAGGTCAAAACTATGGAAGCCCGTTTCCACCACAGGATTATAAATAAATAAATAAATAAAAGGTAATTGCGACTTTTTATCTCACAATTCAGATTTTTCGTCTTGCAATTCTGGAGTTTATATGTCACAATTCATACTTTTTTCTCAGACCTTTGAGTTTTGTCTCAGAAGTGCGAGATATAAACTCACAATGTAATGTCGCAATTGCAACTTTATTTTCATGATTATGATTTTATAACTCGCAATTTGCGAATTTATATCATGCAATTCTGAAAAAAAGTCAGAATTGTGAGATAAAAAGTCACAATTACCTTTATTCAGTGGCAGAAACAAGCTTCCATTAAAAAACCGTAAGAGTCAAATGGGCTATGAAAGCAAAGTTTAGAGACTCATCACAAATGTTGTTACAGTATGCATTTGTGTCCCTGAATAGTTTCTGAAATGGTTAGATTTTGATCAGACATGAATTCTCATGGTATGTTCACCCCATGCAGCAATTACTGTAATTATTCAGGAGATTCTATGTCGAGTTGTTCACGTTTTGAGGACTAAAACATATTTAGTTCCTATGGCAATGCTATGGCAACGGTGAAATGTATCTATTTGCAGATTTAGAACAGCAAAACTCTGGCAAAATAGCAAAGAAAAAAAAAAGAGTTTTGAAAACACATTCCAGACTTTTCAAAATGTTGTTTTCCGTGTTGCATGCGAAGAGGTGGAACAGATTTAGGAATATGGTGATGTTATGAACACAACTTTGCACATGCATGGCAACAGTTGTTTTTAAATATTAAGCATGCAAAGAAATTTAACAACGATGGGTGAAAGCTGTATTCAAAATATACTGTAGAAAATGTCTTTCCTGTTCTATTTCTGTGCTGAAAGTGTGCTGAATGTGAGCTGTGAATTATCGGAGCCCAAAATTACCAGAGATTTTTTACAATAAACTATAAAAGCTCTGTTGCTCATGCAGCTCATGCAAGTTTAAGTCCAGTCTTCCACACGTCTTCAATTGATTGCTGCAGGGATTACATATTTTTTAAATGCAAAACTCAGAAACGAGTCCGGTTCCATCGTTCTGAAGTCAATGGGTTTTTGGTCAAATGCCTGAAATAAGGTCTGTGTTTAACACAAGCTCAAGACATTTTCACGTTTTATTTTACAACATGAAATACATTTATAATCGTGCTTTTGCAAACTCTTGGGAAAATGTACATTAAATAAGTTGTCGGAAGCGATGCTAACTTACAGGTTGGCCAACAAAAATACATTTTCACTGCCGTTTTTACAAATAGACACCCATTCAATCAGTCAGTTTTATCCTAATCACATGAAGACACTCTATTCCTCTTGAAATTGTTTACATAAAACACACGCACTCACTGTAAGTAGATTGAGTAAGTCTGTGTTGGCCTCGATGTTAGGAGGATTGCTCTGCACGAGAGCCAATTCCTGCAGGATGGCATAGAGTTGCTGAGTTTTAGTCAAGTTGACGCGGGTCTTCTGTGGGTCTGTCCAGTCCGCAAGAGCGACATGAACAGCTATCAAGTCCTTGAGGTTAACAGCCAGGATTGGGAATCGGAAACCGGTGCACTCAGCGAATCGGCGCCGGTACTGACTGTAGTTTCCACAAGACGTCAGCAGGTCCAACAAGCTGTTAAATATCTGAGAGAGATATTCAGATGAAGTGGTACTTGTCGGTAATAATGGTGTTGGGTCTGATGTATAGGTTATGTGCATTCTGACAGCTGTGTACCTTATTAGTTTCGTTGCTGATGTGTGCCTGTGTCTCCTTCAGCCTAGAGATGGAGCTGTTATTGAGACCCCCGACCACCGCCATCAGCGTGTTGAAATTCTGCAGCTGCAGTAGTTTCTATAGAGCGTGAATTATTGATAAAGAAAGAGAAGACGAAGTCGACAAAATCTTACGTTAAATTAAAATAATAAAAATAGTTCGCAAAGAACACACTCATGCTATTAAGAGGTTGCAAATTTATCAAACTCATTGAAGTAACAAATTCGTAGTATTTATTTTTAATGGTTATATGTATTGATTCCTTGGATTTTTTCTTATTTTTAATAATTCAGAACAAATATATACGTAAAACCTAAACAGTTACGAACAGTAAACCAACATTTAATATCCATGAAACCACAAAGCTGATTAAGTATGCATGTTAAATTACATTTAGTATCATTATTAATACAACTAACATTACTTTCCAAGTAAGTAATGTTAAGTAATATTTAACAGCTACATAAAATACTTATAGGATGAACTGTATGTCATTCACTATATAGGCAACAATTGATTTGATTAGTAACATTGAAGTGCAGAATCTTAAATAGGGTTGCAAAGAGTTTGAAAATTTATGATGCATTTCAGAAACATTCCAGACATTTTGGAAACTTTCCAGGATTTTTATAAACTTTCGGAAATTTTTGGAAAGCTTCCCGAAATGTACCGAAAAGTGTCTGCCCCCTTGCAACCCTAACCTTGACTTTTTCAAAATCTTATAACGTTTATTATTATTCTCAAGTTTAAGATAACAGATTTCAAATGTGACCCTACTGAACCCCACTATATGCGTGAATGTTGTACTTTGCACATCATTGTCATTATGATTTGTGTGGACTCTTTATTACCGAGTTGAGAAACTCCAACTGTGATCCGTTTGAAGCAGAATACCTGACATGTAAAGCTGACACTAACGTGTAAGTGGCAGTAATTTAAGGGTGCCTATATTAGTTAAGCAAAGCGCAAGACATCAGCCAGCGAAGAGAGGTTGTCAGCTAAATTAACTGGTAACACTTTAAAACTGAAAAATAAAGAAAACAAAAGTTCAAGATTTGAAAGAAGTCCGAAAAAGACAGAAAATAGCAGAAACATAAATTTGCCTATTATACCACCAGAGTATGGACTTCCTTAATTAATTTGTTACTTTATTATGGGTTTTTAGTTGTATTTTGTAGTTGTACACAATTTGGCACACAATTTCAAATGTCCCGTTGTATGAACTGACTTTTGTATATTAACAGTTAGGGCCCTATTTTAACGATCTAAGCGCATGGTCTAAAGCGCACGGCGCAGGTGCACTCAGGGCGTGTCCGAATCCACTTTTGCTAGTTTAACGACAGGAAAACAGTGGTCTAAATGAGTTGTCCCTATTCTCTTAATGAGTAATGGGTGTTTTTTGGGCGTAACATGCAATAAACCAATCAGAATCTCATCTCCCATCCCCTTTAAAAGCCAGTTGCGCTCGCGCCATGGCGGGGTCGCTATTTACATGGCGGAATGTATTTTTTCATTTTTCAAAATGTTTGTGTGCTGCTGCACGCCCCTGTGTGTGTAATAAGCAAAGTGTATGCGCGTTGTGCACCCACCTTTAGGCACATATTACTAACGCGCTCTTTAAATAACAAAGAAAACCAGGTTTTAGACCAGGTTTGAGTTGGTCTATGGCGCAATTTATTTTCAGTTCCAATGCGCCTGAACACACCTCTTTTTTAGACCAGCACGCCCATTGAAGCACAAATGGGCGCAAATGCATTTGCTATTTAAACAACGTGGCGCAGGACGGGAAAATGAGAACTGTGTCGGGCTAAAACTAGCAAAAACACTTGTATCGCCTTGCGCCGCATTGCGCCAGGTGCATGATAGGGCCCTTACAGTTGTTAGCTGAAACTTAAAATGGATTATCAAATCAGCACCTACAATGCAAAAGGTGGAGGATTTACTTTGAAACAGTCTATGGCGCAATTTATTTTCAGTTCCAATGCGCCTGAACACACCTCTTTTTTAGACCAGCACGCCCATTGAAGCACAAATGGGCGCAAATGCATTTGCTATTTAAACAACGTGGCGCAGGACGGGAAAATGAGAACTGCGTCGGGCTGAAACTAGCAAAAACACTTGCATCGCGCCTTGCGCCGCATTGCGCCGGGTGCATGATAGGGCCCTTACAGTTGCTAGCTGAAACTTAAAATGGATTATCAAATCAGCACCTACAATGCAAAAGGTGGAGGATTTACTTTGAAACCATTTTTAATCTGAAATTGCTAGTAAATGTAATGTGTGGACCAATCAGACACACAATTATTTGTTATATTCAACAAATAATCCCTAACACCCCTCACCCAACCAACAAGCCAACTATGAGGGTCAATGGAGCCTTCCCTCTGTTTCCATGGCAACCAAAGACAAATCATCTGATAACACTGGTTTTATTGCTCAAAGGAATGCAGGCAGAGCAACTCTCACTCCATTCCCCCATAGGAAAGACCCATAATGCCCATAAAAATGGACTAATCTCTAATTAATTCATAGACAAACACACATATCCTCAGGTCATTGTATATATAATTACTACTCTTTTATATTGTCTTTTGTACTGTATACTGTTTTAGGCATGCGTTATGATAGATCACTAGTCAGTATAACCTCACCTATACCATGTTTGGTCTCTATGAATTCGTATTCCGATGATCTAAATGAGAGTGTGTATTATATGTTGATACCTATGCAACATATTAGTGTTCTAAGAATCTTTAATAGTTTTGCATCAACACCCAATCCAGTTGCATATGGAAAATACCATGCTTGAAGACAAAGAGTCGTACAATTTCCCTCCAAAGGTACCATTCCTCATTGGCTCACTCAAATCCTGAGGGGGGTGGGACCCCTCCTTACACTTTAATGTTCACTGATCATAAGATCGGGGTTTTATTTTAGATCATGAGAAGATGAGGATGCTGAGGTAGACAGTCTGTGCCAGGCTGCAGCCTTGTCCATAGGATTTCAGCTGATGTCTCTCTAGCTCTTCGCTCTTCTCTCATCACCTTCTGGTTGTAAGTCCCGGCCAGCTCAGACGCGCCTCGACTACAGCTATGTCTTCACTCTTCACCCAGGAGAAAACTCTCCCAACCACCACCGAATCAGAATAACATTGGAGTTCATCACCCTTCAAACCCGGAAGAACGTAATCGCAATTCCAACACCACCAAACCTAAAAACCATCAAGACTTTCATCCGAGACAGCATCCGGACACTCGTTCAATGACCAAGGCAATGCAAGTATTGTACATTTAACCAAACGAAACAGAGGTTTAGAATAAGTGTTATAAAACGGCGCTGATGGTTTCGCTCGGGTGATTAACTGACTCATTTCCCATAGCTGCATTCTCTGGTTTCTCTAACGATTTCATTCATCCACTTAAACTCCCCCCATGTATGACTGATTGTATGTTTGTTTGTTTAGATTAGTTATGTGTTAGTGTTTAGTTAATAAAACTTTTGTGCACAAATTACATGAGTTTCTGGTTCTGTCATAGCTTGTGAATAACGTCCCTTTTACGATCCGATCTAGCTACATGCTCTAATGCATTAGTACTGTAAGAAAGTTATTTTCTGTGGCCATGAAAATATCCTTTCTTAGAGTTGATATGAAATGACACTGAATGCTCGCTGGACGAACAGATTAGATTGTAATATTAATTCTGCTACAGTTACTACTGGCAGCTGAAGTAAATAATTGTAATTAATTGTAATTATTTATATACATTTCCCATTTGTGACCCTGGACCACAAAACCAGTCATAAGGGTCAATTTTTCGAAATTGAGATGTATGCATCATCTGAAAGCTGAATACATAAGCTCTCCATTGATGTATGGTTTGTTAGGATCGAGACAATATTTGGCCGAGATCCAACTATGAATATCTGGAATCTGAGGGTGCAAGAAAATCAAAATATTAAAAAAATCGCCTTTAAAGTTGTCCAAATGAAGTTCTTAGCAATGCATATTACTAATCAAAAATTTAATTTTGATATATTTATGGTAGGAAATTTACAAAATATCTTCATGGAACATGATCTTTACTTAATATCCTAATGATTTTTGGCATAAAAGAAAAATCTGTATTTTTGGCTATTGCTACAAATATCCCCCAGCGACTTAAGACTGCTTTTGTGCTCCAGGGTCACATTTGAGCTAATTTGCTACATAAATTTCACGAATAATTTCAAAGAAACCACATTCAATTAAGTCTGACATTTTAAAGTAGAAAGACTGAAATACTATTTTCTTGTAAAACATACTCCAATAATCTTTATTTACAACCTTGTCAGCGTGTCAGATGGACGGATGGTTGTGTGCCTGACTAGCAGATGGGATTTGAGAGCATAAACCACTAAGTTTAGGGTCTTGACTTACAGTCTCTGTCACTTTGGTGCTTGAACCCCTAATAAAAATATAAATAAGTGCAAACATTTGGTGCTTGGCCCCTAAATATGCTTCTAGCCTGGTTTTAGGAGATGGATGGAGAGAGGAAAAGATTTGAAAGAAAAATACAACTCAACATGAAAAGGAATTGGGCAGGAAACCTTGTGAAAGAGAAGGGAAAGATCAGAAAGATATAAAGCGGTAGTCGAAGTGATATTTCGGAAGAGGAAGAGCTCAGGGGCCCATAAGAAGGAAGAGAACAAGGGATCATCAGGAGGAAGAAGAGCAGGGGGTGATGGAGCCCCACTGTGCTTCTAAAAAATTCAAAGAGAAGAAAAGTCACATGGGTCTAGCTGTTATTGTACTAAAGGTCTACACCAGAACTCTGTGCTTTGTAGGATTTTTTTCAAGCTAGATTTTTGTTGATTTGCACTCAGCAGCTGTTATATATGTGCTTATAACTACAATAACTATGTTGTTCTGTACTAGTGGTGTTAGTTACCAACCCTATAAATTATCATTTCAACCACACAAAGAATTCATAGACCAAGCACTGACAAGCCCAAATGCGCCACTGTATTCTGGAAATAAGCTCAAATTCTGATTAACAGTAGGGTCCCACTTTATATTAAAGGGATAGTTTACCCAAAAATGAAAATGTTGTCGTCATTTACTCAGCCTCATGTCGTTCCAAACCTGTATGAGTTTCTTTCTTCTGTTGAACATTAATGGAAAGGAGAGTTTCTTTCTTCTGTTGAACATTAATGGAAAGGAAAGTTAAGTTAAGTTAAGTTAAGTTAAGTTAAGTTAAGCTCAGTTAAGTTAAGTTAAGTTAAGTTAAGTTAAGTTAAGTTAAATAACTATGTTGTTCTGTACTAGTGGTGTTAGTTACCAACCCTATAAATTATCATTTCAACCACACAAAGAATTCATAGACCAAGCACTGACAAGCCCAAATGCGCCACTGTATTCTGGAAATAAGCTCAAATTCTGATTAACAGTAGGGTCCCACTTTATATTAAAGGGATAGTTTACCCAAAAATGAAAATTTTGTCGTCATTTACTCAGCCTCATGTCGTTCCAAACCTGTATGAGTTAAGTTAAGTTAAGTTAAGTTAAGTTAAGTTAAGTTAAGTTAAGTTAAGTTAAGTTAAGTTAAGTTAAGTTAAGTTAAGTTAAGCTCAGTTAAGTTAAGTTAAGTTAAGTTAAGTTAAGTTAAGTTAAGTTAAGTTAAGTTAAGTTAAGTTAAGTTAAGCTCAGTTAAGTTAAGTTAAGTTCAGTTATGTTCCTGTGGCTCAGTGGTAGTGCAGTGCGTTAGCAGCGCAAACGGTTGTGGGTTCGATTCTCAGGGAACACACATACTGGTAAAAAAAATGTATAGCCTGAATGCACTGTAAGTCCCTTCGGATAAAAGCATCTGCTAAATGCATAAATTATTAACTGTTTGGTTCTTCAAAATATCTTATTTTGTGTCCAACAGAAGAAAGAAACTCATGCAGGTTTGGAAAGACATGAGAGTAAATGATATTTTTTATGTACTTACATTAAAATCAATAATGTAATATTACACATACATGTTTTACATTGTATACTGAAGAAAAATTGGTGTAGGAACAAGTTTCCCTCAGAAATTGCTAGTAAAGTTCACAAAGAATTACAAAGAAACAGCGACACATTGAATTAAACATGAAATTTTGAAGACTGAAATAGTATTTTCTTGTAAAATGTACTATGATCATCTTTTTTTTTTTTTACAACTTTTTACACTGTACGTACATTTATAAACACTCACATATATAACTACATCTGCAATTAATTTCTGTAATTACTTCTATAATTACACTGTTGACCTTACACCTTAACCCATCCTTAAACCTACTCATACCATGAAACCTGTCCCTAACCGTGCCCATGTCGCATCTCAATAGTGGCAAAAGTGTTTTGCAAAACAGTAAGTACATTGTACCCAACATTTTTTCGACAGAAGCACATAGATGCCTAATATAAAGTAGGACTAAGTTTTTTTTCCTGACCTGTGCGACCCGTATGAAGTGTGCGATCACAGCAGCTCTCTGCGGTGCGGTGGGTTTACTCAGAACCATCAGCTGAATCCACTGCGAGACGCTGTTAAAGAGCGTAATAAACCTCTCCAGGATGGGGTTATCTACCGTACAGCCGTGCATCACAAAGCTGTGGTAATCCTGAAACTAAAAACACACATTAAACAGATGGTCACCGATCACAAGAGAGGAATAACTCCATAATGACTTCATCACAGATTACAAAAACATGTTCTAAGAATGTTTCGCTAGCGTTCCGAATTTTCTGAATGTTCTTTTAAAAAAGTCCAGGTTTTTTGAACCCTCTTAGAAAAAAATGGTTCTTTTAAAAATTGATCACTGAAATGTTCTTTGGTGGTTCTATGACATTGCTGTGAAAACGCCCTTTTGGAGCCTTTATTTTTAAGAGTATACAGCAGAAGGCAAGATCATTTTTTCAAGGACTGATTTTTTGTGCTTAACAGTTGCAGTTACCACCCATGATCGTGTGGAAAAGAGCAGCCTGGGCATCTCCTTTTATGGTCCATGAAATTTAAAAAACATACGTGTTTTGAACAGCAGTGCGAGATGACAGATTTTTCATTTTTTTGGTAAACCGCTTAACCTTTTCAGACTGAGAACATGACATGAGTGTGTAGGTGTGTGTCTGTGTACTTACACACTCTCTACATCAATAAGTTGACTCTGTGTTTCATTGCCGCCAGTGTTCAAGTTCTCTCTCAGGTCTTTAATCTGGTCAGCCAAAGCAGGATTCAGATCAAACTCTACCGGATATTCGGAAATCCAGAACCTACATGGAAAAAAAGTCAGAAGAGCTAATGCAATGCAAAAGAGCAGATACGACATACCATGGAGAATAGCAATGAGATACAGGATTAGTCTTACTTTACGAGGTGGCATATTTGGGCTCTGATCTCATCAGTGCTGCTTTCCTGTGACCTGTATATTTGTTAAGGGTGTAAAGTTTTCATTTTACTACTTAACTCTATACCATGACATTATCCTTTCATTTTAATTTAAAGGGGTCATATGATGCAATTTCAAGTTTTCCTTTCTCTTTGGAAAGTTACAAGCTGTTCGTGAATAGATAAGATCCCTAAAGTTGCAAAGACTAAAGTCTCGAACCCAAAGAGATATTCTTTATAAAAGTTAAGACTCGTCCACGCCCCCCTAAAACGCCTCGTTTAAACACGCCCCCACATATCTACGTCACTGTGTGGGAAGATTTGCATAACACCGCCCAAATGTTCACGCAAAGAAAGAAGGCGTAACTTTTATTCTCGCTGTAGTATTTTTGTTGCCGCCGCCATGTCGTGAAGGCGCTGTGTGTTTCGTTGTGAAAGCGAAACTACTTTGTTTGGTCTTCCAAAAGAGGACACGACTAGAAATCAGTGGTTAAGTTGTATTTACAACACTGTTCCAGAACAATAATACTAAATAAACAAAAAATTATGTGTTTTTTTAACCTTAAACCGCATAAACACATTGCATTACACTAAATACACTAAATGATGTTCTTTTTAGCAACGCTATATGACCCCTTTAACACCAGCAATGAAAGAGAACATGTAACCCAAAGATAAAACTCTAAAAAAAATGACCTTTTTGGAATTTTATGGAAAGTTATCAACATCATAGTCCAGATTCTATAGATTTGCATTAAACATAATTTTATTTAGCTTTGCATATTTAACTTTGCAATAGGAATTACAACTTCACAACCAATTCAATTTAGCACTTTATGGCAAGATCTAAGAGTCAGTTCCTGTAAATGCAACATGGGTTGTAACTTCATCCAATGACGTTGAAATATATTGGTCAGGTACGATTGTATGAAAACTACAACATGAGGGTTTTTGTAGATAAAGGATACTTTAGCAGCAGTTTCTTGGACAGATCAGTGGAGGATATGTACCAAGGATGCATCATCAGAAACATTTTCACAAAGGATGCATCTTTTATTGTGCCTTCACTGTCTGAAAACACAAAAATCACAGAACGTTAATGAAGAATAAACAATAACACTTTAGATTAGGGAACACATATTCACTATTAATTAAGAGTTTTTGCTGCATATTGATAGTAAGTAATGCATTTGCTTGTAGTAGTTATATTTAGATATTGGTAGGGTTAATATGGTCATGCATTAATATGTGCTTTATAAGTACTAGCAAACAGCCAATGTGCTAGTAATATGCATGCTAATAAACAACTATGTAATAGTGAATAATGTTCCTAATCTAAAATGTTACCAAATAAACCTACACATTTTTTGTCGTGACTTCCTTGACCAACTTTACCAGCTAAGCTTTGTTCATAGAAAGCATGCTTATTGTTTGCTGACTCACCATTTCTGTAGATGCGCAGCAGAAACTTCTGCTTCTCAACTGCTCTAATTCATCAGACTAAATGTTCCAGCCAAACTTCTTCATCTACTGTGTAGGACTGTTTCTTTATTGACTCACCAAAGGATTGTATGCAGAAGTCCACCAGCTCGTCCACTGTTCCTGAATCCATAGGTAACGGATCCATCATATCTCTCTTTTTCTTCCTCTATCTTAGCTTTCTAACAGCCTTCTGTCTTTCTCTTCTCCTCCAGTGATCTTCCTCTTCTCTCTTGTCTGTCAATAGAGATTGTTACTGTAAGGAGAAGATCACATTGAACAGCCTTGTGAAAAAGAAGTGCGCTTAATTGTATTGAATGTGCACTTGTAGTGTACTTCAAATCTTAAAGGTACATAACAAATTATTAAGTATAAGTATTTAGTATTTGCAGTTAATTTAATATTAATGAAATAAAAGGCCTTCAAGAGAGTACTTGCGCAACTGTTTCTTAACACACTTAAGTAGACTTTTATAAAAGTGCATTTTATGGTGTACTTCAAATTTATATATTTAACAAAACTGTACTTGCAGATTAAATTAATATTAAATATTAAAATAATACTAAATAAATAAAAGGCCACTTAAGTGCACTTAAGAAACATAGACATCTCAAACTCATGTAGACGTTTAAAAAGTGCACTTGGGAATAATGGCATTACATTTAAAGTAAATGTTTTAAATGTACTAAATTTCAGCCTTAGACGTGTAATTACAAATATATTTAAACACATGACACATAAGTTTCAATAGAAATGACATTAAAGTATATTTTAGTTTATCATAAATGTTTGTCAGTACATTCAGCAGTAATACTTTAAATTTCAACTACAACAGACTTATGAAATCACATACAAATATGTACTTGTGTCCTACTTAAGTGGATCAAAAAAGACTAAAGTTCAGCTAACTTCTTTCATTCAATTGCAATTAACATGCAATTAAGTGTCAAAAACATTACATTCAGTTTGCACTTAAGTATATTCTTTTCAAATATGAGTGCTCTTTTTAAAATATGCTAAAGTGTACTTCTAATTCTTTAATTCGCAAGGGCATGCTTCACAGTTTAATGTTTTCTGCCTCACACGTGACACAGAAAGCCATTTTGGTTTTGGAGCAACTCTAACAGCAGGTATTATAGAATATTTAGTACAACTTAACTGGTTTAAAATATTTTATTCAAATTTTCATTGATACAAAATAAAAAAAAATAGCTTCTGATGTTGCAGATCAATGTGTTGTTTGTTGGCTTGCTTGTGTTTGTGTGTCTTTAAAAGGCTCTAACGTTTGGTCTGTGACCAAACCACCCGCTGATGACACTATTTCTGAGATATTAGTGGCCGAATGACAGACGTACCAAATGTCCAAACTCATTTAACATAATGAACACACACAGAAATATCCCAATGAGTTTCAGACTGCCAATGAACTGACATCTTCAGAAAACAGAAAACCTCAAGTTATCACATCCTGAAGCAGAAATGGTCATACATGCACCAAACCAAAGTCTATCCTTCACACAACACACACAGACTTATCTCTCACTGTGCTTTCCTGTATTGATAGAACAGACACACACACACACACACACACATGCTCATGCAGTCTTAGCAAGGTGGCCAAGAGGAAACCATGGCAACACACTCTGATCCCATTGTGATCAACCTCTCCATATGGAAACACAAATTATATTCCACTACAAAGAATTCCACATGAACGAAATGCACAAAACAATACGGATTATAGAGAGAAAAATATAAAATATGACACCCAACCAGCCATTTCACTGTCCTCTGTCTGGCTAATAATTTAGGCTCAGTTCTTTGTTTGTCAGAAACCACTGAAAATACAAAGACAATCCTGTAGACAGTGGTGGATCCTTAAATAAGGCATCTTGGGTAAAGATGCATGGCGACACACACACACACACACAAGCCTCCATTAAGCTACATGAAGCGTGTTTTATATAGGATCTCATTGTATGGTGGAATGTGTGCGTGCATGTGTGTTGCTGCAGAGAGGTGGGCGGACACTTTCAATTATAGCTCGCATAGAGAGAGAGAGAAGAGAATAATAGATTTAATAGAAGAGCCACAGTAAGACTCCCTCCGACTCAAACTAACAGCAGTTCTGACACAAGGCCTGAATCGTGATCAACCTGCTGTCAACAAATCCTGAGAAACCCTGCAAAAACGTCCCTTTGACTCCTGTTCTGTATGGACTAGGGATGCAAATTTTGGCAAATTCCTCTAACTGCTCACAGGCTATTATTAACTGACTAGCCGTTAACCAACAGGCCTTAAATCAAACACGTGACCCAACAGACAAGACACAGGCTAAGGCAAAGGTCAACATGAGACTGCCAAGTAACTCACCCTTGATCTGAACAAAATCAACTATAGTTATAGATAAAATTACAAATATTATGGATTTTGTCAATTTTGTAGTCATCCCATCCTAGAACAGAAACAATCACACGAGCACCAAATCACAGTCTATCCTTCATCCTTCAAGTATAGCTCACCCTTAATCTGAAAAAGGATGTTTTACATGTATCTTGCTTTGTTTGCTATTGAATTAACTGATGTGTTAACCTAAAGTGAAAGAAGATCATACCGTTGCATTCTGGTGAAATGTTCTCATAACATATTGCAATAATAAGTGATCTCATGAGAAAACTTAATTTTACAAGGTGGTGACTTTGTAGGAATTCATTCAATGTGATATGTACAAAAAGGTACGAGTTTTGGAAAAGACATAAGCATGAAGATCCACCCCTAAATATAACCATCAATGGGACATAAGCAGATTGGGTAACACTTTATTTTAAGGTGTCTTTGTTACAAGTTACATGCACTTACTATTATAATAACAATTAATTATGCATAATTACATGCAAGCAACCCTACGCCAAACCATAATCCTAAGCCTAACCATATAGTAAGTACATGTAGTTAATTAATATTACTCAGTACTTAAATGGATTGCCATTAACATGCAATTAAGTGTCCAAAAACATAACATTCAGTTTGAATTAAGTATATTCTTTTCAAGTATAATGAGTAGGCTACTGTTTTAAAAAGTATGCTAAAGTGTACTTATAATTCTCTAACTCGCAAGAGCTTATTTCACAATTTAACGTTTTATGCCTCAGAAAGCCATTTTTGGTGTTAGAGCAACTCTAACAGCAGGTTTTATAGAATATCTGGTGCAACTTAATTGGTATAAAATATTTTATTCATATTTTCCTCAGTATGAAATAAAAAGAGCTGCAGAACAGTGTGTTATTTGTAAAAGGATCTGCTGTTTGGTCTTTGACCAAACCACCCGCTGAAGACGGCATCATGACTCTACATTCTGAGACCGTAATGACTGAATGACAGACGTAGCAAATGTCCCAACTGAGAAACTCATTTAACGTAACACACATGCACAGAAATATCATGAGAGACTGCCAAGCAACTGACCTCTTCACAAACAGAAAACCTCAAGTTATCACATCCTGAAGCAGAAATGGTCATACATGCACCAAACCAAAGTCTATCCTTCACACAACACACACAGACTTATCTCTCACTGTGCTTTCCTGTATTGATAGAACAGACACACACACACACACACACACATGCTCATGCAGTCTTAGCAAGGTGGCCAAGAGGAAACCATGGCAACACACTCTGATCCCATTGTGATCAACCTCTCCATATGGAAACACAAATTATATTCCACTACAAAGAATTCCACATGAACGAAATGCACAAAACAATACGGATTATAGAGAGAAAAATATAAAATATGACACCCAACCAGCCATTTCACTGTCCTCTGTCTGGCTAATAATTTAGGCTCAGTTCTTTGTTTGTCAGAAACCACTGAAAATACAAAGACAATCCTGTAGACAGTGGTGGATCCTTAAATAAGGCATCTTGGGTAAAGATGCATGGCGACACACACACACACACACACACAAGCCTCCATTAAGCTACATGAAGCGTGTTTTATATAGGATCTCATTGTATGGTGGAATGTGTGCGTGCATGTGTGTTGCTGCAGAGAGGTGGGCGGACACTTTCAATTATAGCTCGCATAGAGAGAGAGAGAAGAGAATAATAGATTTAATAGAAGAGCCACAGTAAGACTCCCTCCGACTCAAACTAACAGCAGTTCTGACACAAGGCCTGAATCGTGATCAACCTGCTGTCAACAAATCCTGAGAAACCCTGCAAAAACGTCCCTTTGACTCCTGTTCTGTATGGACTAGGATGCAAATTTTGGCAAATTCCTCTAACTGCTCACAGGCTATTATTAACTGACTAGCCGTTAACCAACAGGCCTTAAATCAAACACATGACCCAACAGACAAGACACAGGCTAAGGCAAAGGTCAACATGAGACTGCCAAATCACTGTAACTCACCCTTGATCTGAACAAAATCAACTATAGTTATAGATAAAATTACAAATATTATGGATTTTGTCAATTTTGTAGTCATCCCATCCTAGAACAGAAACAATCACACGAGCACCAAATCACAGTCTATCCTTCATCCTTCAAGTGTAGCTCACCCTTAATCTGAAAAAGGATGTTTTACATGTATCTTGCTTTGTTTGCTATTGAATTAACTGATGTGTTAACCTAAAGTGAAAGAAGATCATACCGTTGCATTCTGGTGAAATGTTCTCATAACATATTGCAATAATAAGTGATCTCATGAGAAAACTTAATTTTACAAGGTGGTGACTTTGTAGGAATTCATTCAATGTGATATGTACAAAAAGGTACGAGTTTTGGAAAAGACATAAGCATGAAGATCCACCCCTAAATATAACCATCAATGGGACATAAGCAGATTGGGTAACACTTTATTTTAAGGTGTCTTTGTTACAAGTTACATGCACTTACTATTATAATAACAATTAATTATGCATAATTACATGCAAGCAACCCTACGCCAAACCATAATCCTAAGCCTAACCATATAGTAAGTACATGTAGTTAATTAATATTACTCAGTACTTAAATGGATAATGGTAACCACAGATTGCATGACAATGTATGATGAGCCACCAGTTCACAGTAAAATTGTTATATAAGAGTGTTGTGTCAGTTTGCTAAAACTTTTGAAAATAGTATCAAAGCGAATAACAAAACAAAACTATATAGTGAACACACTTCAGGTGTCAGATAACCTTTAATCTGTACATTACACCATCCTTTTTAATAAAGAATTTCTTTATAACGATTTCTCAGCATTGAAAACAGTCACATTGTTAATAGTGTGATTTTTGCGATTCATACTGCTCGCAAAACAAATATTTTGTTGCTAAACTGCTAACACTAACAAGACAAATCTTAACTCCCTTGTTTGAGACAAATTTTTACTATAGGAAACTGGCTCATACAAGTCATTTGTGAATCAGACTACACTGGTTGTGCCGTATGCCATTTTATTGCATGCACAATATGTATTGTCATTTTATTATGCTCATATTATTGTTTTTCTATCAAACATCATAAATCATCCAGTAATGTTAACCATACTATTTTCTCTCTCTCTATCTCTTACATATTGCATTGAATCTGAATTGTCATTATCGAGCTCAATGTAGTTAATTTTTGATTCAATTCAGTTCAATGTCAGTGTCAATGTTGCAAAGTTCATCAATTATGAAACTACTTCAATTTCAGCTAAAGTATAAGTAGCTCCACAGAAAACAAGTGTGTCATTATCCAGCTCAATTCAGTTCAGTGTTGATTCCATTCAACAGTATCAATGTTGCGAAGTTCAATTATGAAACCACTTCAATTTCAGCTATAAGCAGCACTACATAAGACATGAGTGTCATTATCCAGCTCAATTCAGTTCAATGTTGTCTAAATTCAGTTCAGTAACAGTGTCAATGTTGCAAAGTGCATCAATTACTTCAATTTCAGGTATAAGCAGCTCTACATAAGACAAAAGTGTAGCTCAGTTTAGTTCAATGTTGATTCAATTCAGTTCAGTAACTGTAGCTATGTTTCCATCCATCTATCTGCATGCAAATTTTTGTATATCACATAAAAAACGCTGGATGGATGCGCAAAAATTCTAAAAATGTGCATGAAAAAACTTGTGTGCTCAATTGACCCTTAGCTGGTAGTTTGATTGTAAGGTGATCTGACCAATTATAATGGCAAATCTGCCATTTTGTGAAGGGTCAATTGAGTCTGATCATTTATATATATGTGTGTGTGTGTGTGTGTCTGTGTGTGCGTGTGTGTGTAATTTTTTACATAATAATTTTTAATATATTTTTCTTGTGTCTATTTTGTGTTATATTGTTTCTTTTTTTCTGTGTTTTGCCTTTTTTGTGAAGTGCCTGGAGAAAGCAACTTTAAAAGGCAGTATATAAAATATAAAATAAAATGTTTTTCCCATCATAATTTAAGAATTGTGCTCATCATTTTAGCTGCACTCACTAAAAATGTATTCAAAGCCATAAATAGTATATGGATGCATGTACATCATGTGTGTGCACGTTTGTAACTTTGTATGGCGTTTTTGCATTTTATGATGCCATTTTAGAGTGTGGCGATTACATTGCAAATTTTGGTTTCAATTATTGATAAATCTGCCCTATCTAATAAACACAAACACATGCATTAAGTGTTCGAGGAACCAAATTAGCCAGAGCTTAATTATAATGATAAGAAGATCTAGTATATGTAACTCTATAAACTCTAATAACGTTCAGACAGGGAGGTCATTTATTTTATTCATTTCTTTTTTCTTTTTAATTATTTGTTTATTTTTGTGAGTTTGTTTGGCGTTCGTACTTTCAGCCTTCGCTCATCCCTGAAGTCATGCTTTCACTTGTGGATCCGTAAATAAAACGGAAAGCAAATTGTTATTGTACATTCCAGTTTATGATGCAGTTTCACTTCATAACATTTAACATGTTTAAGACCCTCTGTGAAACTTGACTCTGTCAGTGTGTGTGTGTGTGTGTGTGTGAGAGAGAGAAAGTGTGTGTGTGTGTGTGTGTCAGAGAGTGTGTGTGTGTGTGTGTGTGTG
>NW_015505569.1:649511-657200 GCF_001515645.1 Sinocyclocheilus grahami | reverse complement strand
TCACTAACAGGTAGTGACAGAATATGGTAACTAATAAGACACATTACTATACTTACTAATGGTCTATACATGGCCTTATCTTTAACAACACTGATTCTCTTAACTAATTGGTCCAATAGGGATTTTTGATGATGTACATTCCTAATAATTATGTGTTTAGACAGATTTTATTTTGGAATTATACAGTAGCTAACAGACTCATATTTGCATTTGCAACTCCTGATTGTCATGTGTCTAAATCCCTATTTAAAAGGACTGTGCCTGCTAAGTATTAACACTATGCAGTGCTGCACAGTTACTTCTGTGTTCCAAACCAACTTCTAAAGTTCCAAACTGCAATGGCACCTACCATCAATTACTCAATAATTACCTTGGTCCATGTTTATACCCCCCAACTTGAGTACCGCATAACTTATTCTGTACATTAACTAATAGTATGTACTGGTGTATGTATAGGAAGTATATGGAAATTGGACTGTAAAATAAAGTGCACCATTTTACATAAGCATTACACAGGAATTACCAGTTCTTCAAACTTTGTAAGCAATGTCGTGGAGAGCAATTTAGCATTAACAGTCCTACACAAGCAATTTAAAAATAGTCCTCTTTTTATTAGGTAAGGTTAGGACTTACCAAGTGTACTGTATATACCAGGTACAGTATGTATCTTGTTTGTTACCACATAATACCACATTTTTCCGTAGGTGCTACACAATTACCATGTACATATCATTAGTATGTACAGTTATGTGTCTTGTTAGTTACCATATATGGATACTATAAGGACGTACCTGTTTGTACCCACCTGTCCCTAAGTACTACATTGTGTGTGTGTGTGTGTGTGTGTGTGTGTGTAACTGCTCATATGCACATCTCTCACTATTCTCCTAGTAGAAATTAAGTGAAGGCATCCCTAAAAAGTTCAGTACACCTTCTTAAATTCATGGCCTTACTGTTTACCCGAACTGACAGTAGAAAGGGTCATGCCGTGTTTCCTGTGTTTTTACAACGTGTATATCAGAGGCCCAGGATCACTTACAGAGTCAGACAGTAATCTACAGCCTTATATTGTTGAGATTAGACAGGCTGAGAGAAATATTTGCATGTCTGTGTGTCTGTGAGTGATATGCATGAACAGCACAGTGTTAAGATTGTTGTAAGCTTTCTGTAACAACACGGTACTGGTACTGGTACATCAGTTTTTTGCTAATACTGTGGTACGTCGCTGTGTATGCTGCATGCATGCAAACTTCCGTGTGCATGTGTGTGAGAGTTTGCATAACTCAACGTAGACCTCATTTCCTGAGTATATTCTGACAAGAGATGAAAGAATTACAAAATAACTTTCCAGCAGTATAAATATTTAGAGGTGGGCGATGTGACCAAAATTGTATGCATCTTATATTTGAACGCGAAAGTAAGCTGTTTCTTGTGAATGTGCGAGAAATACGTTTCATTAAGTGCGCTTAATTGTATTGAATGTGCACTTGTAGTGTACTTCATCTTAAAAGCATATTTTAAAAAAAAACTGTACTTGCAGATAATATAATATTAATGCAAAAAGGTCACTTAAGTGACTTAAAGAGAGACACATTCATGACTATTTCTTAACACACTTAAGTACACTTTTAAATAGTTAAATAATCTTATGATGTGCTTTAAATAAGTCCACTTGTTTAGATGTGTTGACTAGCTTACTAAAGCAAGTTATGTAAGCAATAAGGTACTCGAGGCGTGCTGTATTGTGAATTGCTTTGGGCTTAACAACGCCCTTCAGCCATTGCTTAACTGACAGTACAGCACGCCTTGAGTACCTTATTGCTTTTATAAAACGGTTACCACACAATAGAAATATTAAAACCAAAAATGTATGTATTGACATATACATTTTTTGAAGTAAGTTTGTTAAACGCTATCCATCCGCAAAAAAAAATGAAATAAATATGTCATTTATTTTTTTTAACACCATATATGATATTTTCTCACACAGATCTGATTATCTCTCAACGTGAGAAAACATCTATTTTCTGTCTTTTAGTTTAAAACAGACCGATTTGCGGCACAGCCCGAGTTTACAAGCACCATTACAGTGTAAACTGATGGACATACAGTACCATACCTGAAACAGAAATTAATAAATACAGTAATATTCCCTCCGCACTTCATAAACTGTGGCTTCCACACAGACGCGTGCACACATTGACGTCTCTCTCGCATGAGAAGAGTTTCTTTGACGGCGGAAGGGCATTGCCTCAAAATTAAAGGTTAATGACGCAACATAACGCCAGCAGGGGTCACACATACTTCATTAAATAAATAACAAGTTAATTTAGCTGAAATACATAATTCACCATTTTGACACTATTATTGATTATGTTGCTATGGGTGGTTGCTAAGGGTGTTGTGCAGTGATACACAGAACCATTGTGTTAATCAGTCAAAGCGGTGCTTTACCATGAATAAAATACAGCTGTTGACCAATCAGAAACCAGGACTGGATCTAACCATTTTATAATCAATATTACATCTACGGTAAATGTATTTTGAATGTACTAAACTGCAACTTCATTTTTACGAATGTGTAATTACAAACATATAAAAGTTTGGTAACACTTTATTTGAAGGTGTCCTTGTTACATGTTACATGTACTTACTATTATAATAACAATTAATTGCATAAATGCATAATTGCATGCAAGTAACCCTAAGCCAAACCGTAAACCTAACCCTAATCATATAGCAAGCACGTGTAGTTAATTAATATTACTCAGTACTTAAATGTATAATTACACTGTAACAAGGACACCTTAAAATAAAGTGTAACCAAAAATTTCAATAATAGAAATGACATTGAAGTGCATTTTAGTTTACCATAAATGCTTGTCAGTACTTTTTTTAATTAAGTCATACGTACTGTAAGTACAGTAGGTCAAGAAAGCAATCTAAAGTTCACCTAACTGCATTTAATATCAATTTAAACTATAATACACTTGCATATAATTGCATTTAATGAATGCAATTAAGTGTCTGATAACATTCCATAACATTTGCACTTAAGTACACTCTTAAAAATAAAGGTGCTTCACGATGCCATAGAAGAACCTGTTTGTCTAAATGGTTCCATAAAGAACCTTTAACATCTGAAGAACATTTCTGTTCCACAAAAGGTTCTTTGGGGCGAAAGAAGGTTCTTCAGATTATAAAAAGGTAAGAAAGAGATGGTTCTTTAAAGAAGCTTTGACTGAATGCTTCTTTGTGGAACCAAAAATGGTTCTTCTATGGCATCGCTGTGAAGAACCTTTTGAAGCACCTTTACTTTTAAGAGTGTATATCTTTTTTTAAGTATAATATTTCCATAAAGAGAACTCTTTTTAAAAGTGTGTTTCCACTTTTTCACAAAAAAAAGTAAACTGTAAAACTATTTGCATTGCAAACCAATGTGTGTGTATTGTGAAAATCGTCTACTCTTAGTGAAGGGAATGTGACAGACCCCTGACAGAAGAGGACGAGGTTTCAGCAAAAACAGTCTGCCGGTGAAACGCCCCCATCAATCTGTTTCAAGTCATCTAGTGAGACACTGCCTTAATTGTGCAAGAATCTCAGCTGATCCGCACTGCCTTGAACTAATATATAAAGTGACCCTGACAGACTGGAAACTGGCAGACAACTTTCTCCTGTGAAACATAACACGATTTCATCAGTCTTCCTGATGAGTCACGTCTAGAAATTCTCCTCTCTGCATATCATTCTTCTAAAAAAAGCTCTGCGGCATTTCTTGAGCTTAATCCAGCTTTCACCTCCAATATGCTGCTGTTTTCTCTGTCTGACTCTTACTGTAGTCAGAGACAAATATGTGCGTGTTTCTCAATATAAGGTTCATTTATATTACATATTCTATCTTTATTTATAAGTTCCGGCCCAAGAAAATCATTTAGTTACAAAACCATTCCTTTTAAGTCTTTATTAGTGAACTTTATTTTCTCTCACTGTATCCGCATCTCTTTGATCTATTTGCTTCTCCGTCTGGAGGCTGTGGGATTGATTTTCCCCAGGTCAGTATTTTATTTCTGTGTGGCTGAATAAACCTTGTTTATTGCTCTGTTTAGAGCTAATAACTCATCAGACTGCCAGTGAGGCTGCTTTAGCTACCGATGATTATTCCAGCTCAGGCTTATTGGAAAAACGTGCCGACATTTCTGCAAAATGATTGCTTCCTAATTGCATGTTTCAGAACACGTTCAAAGTGAAATATCTATTGGGTGGCACCAAAAGCGCATTCAGTTTTATCCAAAACAGATGAACGTGAATATAGCAACGTTGGTTGTTGTACATATTGTGGCAGTTCAGAAATGAAATATCCAGTGAATGCCGCTAAAAGGTTAATGCTCTATCATTTTTTTTGGCTAAATGGTTCCATAAACATCTGAAGAACCTTTCTGTTTCACAAAAGGTTCTTTGTGGCGAAAGAAAGTTCTTCAGATTATAAAAAACGGTAAGAAAGAGATGGTGCTTTAAAGAACCTTTGATTGAATGGTTCTTTGTGGAACCAAAAATGGTTCTTCTATGGCATCGCTACGAAGAACCTTTTAAGCACCTTTATTTTAAAAAGTGATCCTACACTAAACCTGCCATAAACCTGACAATAGTGTTAACAAGAGCAAGCCTGGGATAAAAAAAAAACACATTTGCTCAAGCAAACATGCCATTACAGCTTGCTTCTACAAGTCACTGAAATGTTTTAGTATGACTCATGTTTTGCGGGAACATGTGCAACACTGTACCGGGTGCACTACCAAGCAAGTTTACTACACCAGAAAAGCCAGACATATGGAGCTGGTTATGTGACACAAACATCACAATGCATTAGTTTACAAATCAAGCGCAATGGTAACAGTGTTTTGAGGTCATAAACAGAGTGCGAAATATGGGGCTGGGGTTTTACTTGTAAATAAATATGACGATACATTTCTATAGCTCTGACTGATTTTAAATTGTAATTCTGTCTGCCTCTGAAATGGGTCGATATCACCTGACTAGCTGAAGTAAATACCTTGCTCATTCAAAGACGAGCATTTACAGCATGCATGATAAAGTTTGACCTCTTTCACTTAAAGCTGTTGAACTGAATGTACGAAGCAAACTGCCCACAATGCTAAAATAAAAGTGTGTGGCTTATCTATCAATCAGATGTGCATGAATGGCAACAGCACGCTCCCGGCCAGTTTTCTTTCAGAATCATCATTGATCTATATCAACCCCCTGATGCACACTGTGTAATCCACACTAACATAGGCTATACATAACATAGACTTGACATGAAAAACATTTGTATGGTCAATGCTTAAATTGCTGGTTCACAAAGTTTTTATCATCATTTATTCACCTTTCCGAACCTGTGTGGATTTCTTTCTTCTGCAGAAAGAAAAATATGTTTTGGACCCCACTGACTTTCATTGTATGAAAGAAGATGTGCTATAGAAGAAACAAAGCATGCTTGTTTGAAATAGTAACGAAGGTGTGTAAATGATGACTGGGTTTTTGGGAGGGTGAACATTCATTTAAGATCTTAGAGAAGCTTTCAAAACCGATTTGTCAGCATCGCACCACGTTGGGTGTAAAGAAGAGGCGAGCTTACGGAAAACACACAAACGCACACTAACAGAAGTGTCAGTGTGTAACTAAAGTAACCTCATAGCGTGAGAGGAGCCTCTCTCTCTCTTTCTCTCGGAGACAAACGCGCCTCTGTGCGCCTCTGCGCTTATACATCTGGTTTTGCATAATGCGTAATAACAGAAATGAGTTCAGACCCCAAAACAGCCAATCAGACTGACAGTGCACGCTCACCTTGATGATTCAGATCTGGATCAGCAGCACATCTGTCCACATCGCTCGCGCCTTTCAAAGTTTGGAGATCTGAGCGCAGCGCTCAGTAAAAGATCATGTATGTGAAGGTTTTCTCTGTGTGATGAACACAAACTGCGTCCTGTGCGTCCTGTGCGCCCTGCTCTTCATCACTCTGTGCCACAAGTGTGTTCCTCTTCGATCCCCCAGGGCTGGAGATTTGAAAGGCGTGTGAAGGAAGCAATCTCTCTCCTGAATCTGGAGCTGAAGGCGTGTGAAGGCGGTCCATTAGTGGCACTAGAGGGCGAGATCGACATGCTCCGACCCGCCCGTATATTACAGTAACAGCTCAGAATGAGTAGATTAACACTTGGTGATATGTCTTGATTTTACTTTCTCTAATGTTGCAACTGTGCATGTAGAAATCTGTAACCCTGTATTATTATTGTCATTGTGATGTTGTACTCTTGTTACCCATTCACCTTCCAAAAAGCAAAAAAAAAAAAAACTATATATATATATATATATATATTCCTGTCATTTCAAAGCTGAATGTTTAGCATCATTACTCCAGTCACATGATCCTATTATTCTGATTTGCTGCTAAAAAAAACAGAAAAGCTTTTTATTTCAGATAAATGCTGATCTTTGGATCTTTTTATTCATCAAAGAATCCTGAGAAAAAATTACTCAACTGTTTTAAATATTGATAATAATAATAATAATAATAATACAATGTTTCTTGAGCAGCATATTATAATGATTTCTGAAGGATCATGTGACACTGAAGACTGGAGTAATGATGCTTCGATCACAGAAATAAATTACATTTTTAAATCTATATTCAAATAGAAAGCAGTTATTTTAAATAGTAAAATATTTCACAATATTACTGATTTTGCTGTATTTTGGATCAAATAAATGCAGGCTTGGTGAGAGGAAGATACTTTTTTAAAAAACATTATAAATCTTACTGTTCAAAAACTGTTGACTGGTAGTGTACCTGTCCATAAACCCTGGCCATTAATTAAATTGCAACAAACAGTGCATCTGCTTTCTTGAAGTCACTGCATGAGTTTAAAAAATGTCTTTATTCTTTAGTTTTTTTAATGCTTGCTTAGATGGGTCCTTTTTGACCCATGTGTGTAAACTTGATGTAGTAACACAAAAAATGTTATATTAATGTGTGGTCATTTGTAAAAATATATATTTTTAATATTCATGGCTCATAGAATTTATAGATCAGGGAATATTAAATGCTGAAATAAACTGATTTCAGAAGATAAAACCACAACAACAACAAAAAAGCCCAGCGAAGCATGAAATAACATAGGAAATGAATACGGGTCATTTTAGACCCATGCTGTGCATTAGAAGGGGTTTTCATAGCTTGTGCATCAAAGGGTTAAGTACAGTAATCAAGTAAAAGGACTCAAGTATTGTACACCCCTGCACTAATGCTGATGCATAGGCTAAGTATCTACCCTAAACGTGCATTTGTGTCTAAATATTCCCTCAAAACAAGTCTATCCATCTAGTAATATTTATAGCCACCAGATGACACTGTTGCCAACACTTTGAGGTTTTAAATATTTTCCCAGCACATTCAGAGCAGCTACATGAGGTGTATAGTAGCATAAAAAGCAGTGTTTGAATAACTGAGAATCCAAAAGACGAAATCAAAAACAAACAGAAAAACATCCAAATGTTAATGACCTGAAATAGTGATCTAGAGGTGGTTTTTAGTGAGCAGTTGCACTGAGCTGATATATATATATATATATATATATATATATATATATATATATATATATATATATATACACATATACACACACACACACATCA
>NW_015505569.1:644892-647879 GCF_001515645.1 Sinocyclocheilus grahami | reverse complement strand
CTGCAAGCTTTGAATGCTTATATCTTCTAAATGCGAATTTTGTCACTGTTTTGGAGCACACTGCCTTATAGATAACCTTAAGACTAACATACTGATACTAACACCCAAAAAAACTTTAATTTTGATTTCATGGGGACTTTAACTTTTATAAAGAAGATCTCTTTGGATTTGAGACTTTAGTCTTTGCAACTTTACAGATCTTCTTTATGCACCAAGAGCTTGTAACACTCCAAAGAGAAAGGAAAAATTGAAATCGCATCATATGACCCCTTTAATTAAGGCAACTCACATGATACTAAAGCAATGCATTAAACATTATACTAAATGCATTAAACATTAAATATTAAAATAATCAATAAAAAATAAGAATTCAATAAAATATAATCATATGTGATGTGTCACATGTACAGGGACTTCTGAGAATGTCCTTTTAATGTTTTTCCCCCTAAAAGGGTCATATAGGCATAGTTTTTTTACTAAAACGCAGTATTTTAAAGTAAAATAACACAAGAGAAAGAAAAATGACGTTTTCACTGTATATGGTAAGGTATTTTATTGTAGCTACTGTATAGTTAACCGATGAACACGTTTTTACTGTAGCATTTTTTGTCTTGCTAATTTTATAGTCTTTTGATATTTTACTTTATAAAGAATATCTCTTTGGATTTGAGACTTTAGTCTTTGCAACTTTACAGATCTTCTTTATGCACCAAGAGCTTGTAACACTCCAAAGAGAAAGGAAAAATTGAAATCGCATCATATGACCCCTTTAATTAAGGCAACTCACATGATACTAAAGCAATGCATTAAACATTAAATATTAAAATAATCAATAAAAAATAAGAATTCAATAAAATATAATCATATGTGATGTGTCACATGTACAGGGACTTCTGAGAATGTCCTTTTAATGTTTTCCCCCTAAAAGGGTCATATAGGCATAGTTTTTTTACTAAAACGCAGTATTTTAAAGTAAAATAACACAAGAGAAAGAAAAATGACGTTTTCACTGTATATGGTAAGGTATTTTATTGTAGCTACTGTATAGTTAACCGATGAACACGTTTTTACTGTAAGCATTTTTTGTCTTGCTAATTTTATAGTCTTTTGATATTTTACAGTCTGTACAAATTACACAAAAAAAAGAATAATAAAGTGTAGAATAAAGCAGCTGCATAAACGTTTTAAGAACAATCGGATCTAACACTTTAGTTCTGTGTGTTGTTTTTTTAATTACAAATATGCCTCGGCACTCTTTGTGCTTGGCTGACGCAATGCAAGAAAGACCTGCTTGATCTTGTCTCTTACTTGGTCCATCTTGTCTTAAAGTATGCCTATGGCAGAAAAGAAAAACATATAGGACAAATGATGCAGTGTATAATTTATAGGATCTAATTGCAGAGAGTTTTGATGGCAACCTGTGTGTGCAGCTACAAGACAGCAAACATCAGATCCATGTCACGCTTTTAGATCTTTCTGTTTGTTTGTTTGTTTTTGTTTAAATGCAAAAAAAAAAAAAAGGAAAGACAGAAAGTGTAAAATCATATTTCAAGATTTCGTTATGCTTTTCCCCCAGTTACTTCATAATGGATAGTGACCCTTTTTCTCAATTTCTACTCTAAATGTATGACTTCAGAAAATATTTTTTTGAATACATAACTTTTTTGTGATTTGTGCTGTGCTATTAGCACAGGTTGGCAATACAGGGCTTTTACATTTGTCTTACCTAACATACATTGAACAACTAATTACTTATAAAAAGTGAGTATTATTAACTCTTGAATGTTATTAAAACAGCTTCTTCCAAATGTTTGCAATGACCAAGCCAGAAGATATTTGTCACTGCACTCACTTTAATATACAGCTGTTGCTCAACGAGTGAAGCCTCAAGGTCACAAGCTCTTCTCTTCAGCATAGCAGAAAATATGTTAAATGTCAAACATAACTGAACATTAAACATTAACATGCATTTCCCTTTGCTCAAAAACACAAAATAACAATTTCAACATTTACTCTCATGATACAGCTAAATTCCGCTGCCCAATTTCACTTAAAGCAAAATTGGTAGTCTCAACTCAAAAGTAAATTTAAATTTTACATATTTAAATTGATTGTACACATTTAAATTAAGTAGAGATAAAACGTTCAGCAACTGTGTTGCTTTAACTCATTGTAATGAAGTAAATTTAATAAGCAGCCAGGATCATTTTTTTACAGTGTGCGCTTATGATTAACTGCCTTAAGTTTTGCAATTTGCTGAACTCATGCAGACGCACCCTTTGGCAGCGTAATTCGCAGCACTAATGCTGATTCACAGGCTCTAAGTTACTAAAGGTAATGTGCATTGGTCCATAAACCTTTGAAGTATTCCCTCAAAACAGGTCTATCCCTCTGCAGGGCATTTGTGGCCTAATGGTTAGAGAGTCGGATTTGTAACCCAGAGGTCATGGGTTCGAGTCTTGGTACTGGTAGGGATTGTCGATGGGGGAGTGAATAACCAGTGCTCTCTTCCTCCCTCAATACCATGACCCTTGAGCAATGCACCGAACCCCCAACTGCTCCCCGGATGCTGCAACAAAAATGGCTGCCCACTGCTCTGGGTGTGTGTTCATGGGGTGTGTGTGTGTGTGTTCACTACTCACTGCTGTGTGTGTGCATTTGGATTGGTTAAAGGCAGAGCACCATACTTGGCCACAGGACATATCCTTTCCTTTCCCTTTCCTGGTAACATTTATAACCACCAGATGTCATTGTTGCCAATACTTTGAGACTGAATCTTTTCTTAGCACATTCAAAGTACCTGAGGTATGATTCGCTGATAGTAGGATGAAACAGCAATATTTGCATAACTGAGAATCCAAGAGACAAAATCAGTAGAACAAGATCAATAGAAAACCCCAAAACACTAGGCGAGCACACACACACACACCCCCACACACACACACACACACACACACACACACACACACACACCCACACACACACAC
>NW_015505569.1:633158-643158 GCF_001515645.1 Sinocyclocheilus grahami | reverse complement strand
TGCACGGAATATTTAGCGCTCCCTGATGTTCATCTCGCCTTATTCTGGGTCCGAATAAAACATCAGATCATGCACAGACTCTATATTAAATCTATATTTATTCACACCGGCTCTTGAAAACTTCTATGCCAACACACTTGCCCGAAAAAGTGCAGGGGACGAATTTACGTGATATTAAAAGTGGGGGGGACACGTCCCCCACGTAATCTACGCCCCTTAGGTTTAGGATTAGGGTTACTTGCATGTAATTATGCATAATTAATTGTTATTATAATAGTAAGTGCATGTAACGTGTGTAACAAGCACACCTTAAAATAAAGTGTTACCATTTTATTTTTACTGTTTACTTTTTATAGAAAATGTGAAGCTGGAACATGAATTTACACATGCCATTAGCATTACTGTAGCCTGCTGTATTGCTGTTTGCTATTTTAGGTGTGGAAATGACATATTTTGAGTTTTGATATTTGGAATATGGTCATTGTGCTACTTTGGGCACTACTTTAACCAACAGCCAATCCAATTTAAAAACAAAAGCTAAATGCTGATGCTAAATGTCAGTACCATCTATGTTTGTATTGAATGTGCTTACTGCACAGTTACCGTCGCTAATTTCAGATGGTTACAGTTATTGTTTTCAATAGCCAAAAAAAATAAACATCTTATATATACTTCCATTCTTTCTTGTTTGTTGCTTGAAGAAGAAAAAAAATCGGAATTGGCCAGTTTACTAGCAAAAAATCGGTATCAGAATCGGCCATGAAAAATCATGATTATGCATCACTAGTTAATCTATTATGCTGAGTGGATTTAGCTCCAACACACCTGCCTGGAAGTTTCTAATGATGCTGGAATTTGAGTTTCAGTATTATATTACAGCATCATCAACAATGCATTTCCACTCATGCTGCCACAGATTGCCGTAGACAAAAAAAGATCACAGGCCCAGTGAACTCAGAAATCCTCTCTGTTACACCATAAACAGGTTCATCTTGTTCTGTCTCTTTGTCTTTCAGCCTGAAACAATCTTGTTACTCACCATCTGAATAGAGACATACTGTATCCTCCTTAGACAAGACGAGTCTTTGCAACACGTACGACCATTAATTCTGGGTCAAAGTAATGAAATAACATTTGTCATTTTGCTATTTCAATCATTTTTAGAATAACATGTTAGACTTAATATACTAATGTATACGATGTATAATTTAGGAGGTTTTGGAATTTAAAGAAGTGGTCGCCATGGATACCATGCATCGGCTGTAAATGTATAGTGGCAGATGTAATAATATCTTTTCTGCCCTGCCTGTCCATTTAAATGGTTCACAATACCTTTGTGAACTTTGTGTTCATTTGAGTTAAAGTGCAACACACCCTAAAGAGAAAAAGAACCTCATTGGCTTTTGCATGTATCGTCCTCATGCACAATTTTCCTGCATAATTCTGACACAAGAGAAAACATGCAAATCAGTGTCGCAAGCAATACATCACAGTTCATTTGGTCACACTATTTTTAAATGAAAGATGCACCAAACTTTTTTGTTCATTTTACCAGCAGACTATTACTAAATATTACAGGAGAAAGAGAGAAAATAAACAAACAAAAAAAGTACTTCAGACACAGCAGTCTAGCCATGGAAAGATCCATAAACGAAGTCAAAATAGAAATGCATGTTGTTCTGTTTATTATAAGCACATGCACTTTTGTATGGAGGACTAAACCTGCAAAAAGTAAAAATAAATAAACACGCAAATAAATAAATAAATAAATGTGTGTATAAATAAATAATTAACGTGTGTATACATACACACACATATTCTTGTTTAAATACATATATAAATAATAACCTGCAAAAAATAAAAATAAATAAACACGCAAATAAATAAATAAATAAATGTGTGTATAAATAAATAATTAACGTGTGTATACATACACACACATATTCTTGTTTAAATACATATATAAATAATTAAACGTGTGATAAAATATAGGTTAATAAATAAAATAAATTGGTGGCCAAATGGAAAATGTTTAAGGAAATGCTAAACTCATCCTAACTGTTTTCTTTTAATCACTCATTTATTTCTGAATGTAGTTCCGCATTTATTTTTTCCTCTGCACAGCATGCTAATGAGAACCCTGGTCTTGGTCGGGTCTTGTGATAGGGACTGGTGAATTTGATCTGAAGTCCCGTCACGTAACCAATGGCAAAGCCAAAGACTCCACCCAAAATCATCATGCCCCAAAAATGTAAGTGTGTCAGTCGGTTAAACTCCAACAAGTTTTTCAGTTCGCCTGAAACGACAATAAGTGGAATAAAAAGTACACTGGCATTGAGGTTGTTGTAGTAGGAGAGCTTCCAGATATTTCCATCCACCACCGGCAACACTTTTTTTGTGTAGATGGCATTGAGAGATACACAAAGGCTGGCAATTACGCCGAAAACGACGCCCGTCCAAGAAAGTGAACCTGCCACAGATTCCTGGTCCACACCCAGCCAGAATCCACCTGGAGGCAAAGCACAAAGCACATATCTCTTTTGTGTTGATGAACGGGATCTTCATAGTCGCTGTGACAGGATGAAAAAAAATGTAGTTCCTGGTTGACAAAACAACTATTTACTTTCAGACCAATGAAGGATAACCAAAGTCATCTGTAAAACAAATGCCACTTTTGTTTCATATACCTAGAATCAGCACTGTCCAAGCACTTTTTGCAGTAGCTGAATTCTCATTAACTAGGTATGAAAGCTGGTTTCCGCCTTTTATGGTTCGTTCACGTCAAGAACGATAACTATAAAGATAACAGTAGCTTTTTTTTTTTTACAGTCCTGTTCCGTATGCACATATACTACTAACCCTGAACCAAACCCTAAAACGGTAGCACTTTATTGTCACAGTCCTGGTCCACGTGTGCATACTATGTACTTATTATAGTAATTACAAGATCTATGTACTAACTCTGAACCTACCCCTAAAGCTAACCTTAACTTGGTAGTTACCTTATATTACCCAGTACTTTCTTAGGTAAGTACACTGTAAGTGCACATACTTTAAAATAAAGAGCAACCCCTAAAACTAAGCTTAACCCATGTAGTTACAGAACTTAATTAGGTAGTAAGTGCACATACTTTAATATAAGTGCAACCAAGATAACTATAACTACATTAGCATTCACATCAATGGACGGTAATGTTGTGTTTATTTTAAGCCTGTGCTGCAGATATATCATTACACGCTCAAACTCTTTAAAGGTGTATGGATTGTGATTGGCTGTCAAAAGTTTTAATTGTTCATCAGCTGGAAAAAAAATATCATCTGCGATTTTAAATTGCAATTAGGAAAAATAAAGGCTTGTTCACATCAGGAACGCTATTTTATTCTATATTTTAATGATTGTTTATTCTAAATGTGCACTGGATATATAGTTGCATGCTCAAGTTCTTTAACGTCGGGTGGATTCTGATTGGCTGTCAATGTTTTAATGATTCATTAGTTCAAGTGTTTTGAATGTGATTTCAATCATATCGTCTGTGTCATTATTGTTATAACTGTGGTGTGGACTTACTACTCAGAGAATTAGAATGATTATTAAAACATTATAGCTATCATTCTTTAAAGATTAATTAATGTCGCAGTTCACACCAACACATTATAATTGCATGCTGCCATTTTTATCATTCATAAGCTGAAAAAAAAAGCCAGAAAAAAAATCCCTGAAAGTGGTTCCAACGATATCGTTCGGACTTCCCTATGAATTATCCCAGATAGCACACGTACGTCTGCAAGATGTCTGTTAAAGATCTCTTCATCTGGAAAGCATCTGCTGTGTACAAACATCTGATAGACGTCTATACAATATCAGATTTACATCCTAAACATCTTAAAGACATCTTCTAAATGTCTATTTGCCATCTGATAGGAAACGTTCTATAGATGTATTGCAGATGAGGAAACACTCTAAAAAATACATCTTGCAGATGTAAATGATAGACGTCTCCATGCTGCACGCCGTGTGCCATCAGGGAGAGCTACAGAGTTACATATAAGAATGTGGGTAACCGAACACTTGACGGCAGCCATTGACTTCCATAGTATTTTGTTCCACACTATGGAAGTCAATAGGGCCTTTCGCAGCGCGGGAACCTTTTCATAGTACCAGAACTAATTGTGGAACTACCCACTTTTAAAATCGTCCCAGTACTTTAGTACTGTACATTCAGTTCTGGAACTAAAGCGTTGCGAAAGGCACTAATGGCTACCGTCAACTGTTTGGTTACCAACATTCTTCGAAATAGCTTCTTTTGTGTTCAGCAGAAGATAAAAACTCATAGAGGTTTGGAACGACATGAGAACGAGTAAACGACAGAATTTTTATTTTGGCGTGCACTGTCCCTTTAAGCGGCTGGTTCTCACCTAGAATGACTCCGCAGCACAGCACCGCGTAGAAGGACGTGGTCTGCTTCAGAACCGCGTAGGACAGCAGCACGTTAAACACGGTGGAAAGCGAGCGGCCCACGGTGTAGAAGGCAACTCCCACATATTTCAGGCACAAGTTGTTGAAGGTGATCATGCCGATGAACACGACGGTCAGCGGCAAAACCTCTCTGGACACTCTGAAATCAAATTTCAAAGACGGGAAATCCACGAACCCTGGGCATAACTTCGAGAGAAAGTGCAAGATCCAGCACAGCCCGACGCTAACAACACACTGGAAGAATGTGATGAAGACAGGCGCGTCCAGCTCCTTGCTGTCTAGCAGGTAGTTGTTCAGGAAAACCATGGAAATCGAGATGAACCAATAAAGAGCGACAACCGCAGCGATTTTGCTCGCTTTCAGGATAAAGGGCTCCTCTGCGTCCGACCGAGTGGCGTCTGAGAAAGCCATTCTTAATATTCTGGACCTGTGCATGGTTCAGGAATAAAGCAAGAGGAACAATGCAAATGCACATTAGTTATTTTATAACAACGGCAACAATAACATTTCGGTGATGCTCTGCGCTGGCCATGAGTAACGCGAGTGGACTTCTTAAAGCGATACACTCACTCATGTGTAACATCATAAAACTGCACAAAATCGCATTTTACGATGAGATATGAGCTGCAACGATGTTTATAGATGCAGGAATAAATACTTGAGTGAATAAAAAAAAAACTAATATCATTAGAGCGTTTTCATATTAAGTTTCCTACTAAACGGTAATAAAATCACCTCGAATTTTAAGGTTGTAGTGTTTAGAAAACGACAAAATATGTGCAGATTTCATGCTTGAGTCTCACCTTCCTGGGCATCTGACATTTGCTTGCAACTCGCATTAAAGCAGGAAGTGTTTTTAATTTTTGACTCCTCCTTTCTCTTGAGAAAATCTGCATTCTCAGAAAAAAAGGTACAATAGTTGTCACTCGGGCGGTATCTTTTCAAAAGGTACACTTTTGTACCTTTTAGGTACTCATATGTACACTTTAGGTACTCACATGTACCTTTAAGGTACCATTATGCACTCTTTTGGTACAAAGGCGTGCCTTTTTAAAAAAAAAAGGTACCGCCCCTGTGACAACTTTTGTACCTTTTTTTCTGAGAGTGTACCGTAGTACCATAGGTATTGCGTTTTTATTACAATAGACAAAGTAACACTTTATTTTAAGGTGTCCTTGTTACACATGTTACATGTACTTACTGTTATAATAACAATTAATTATGCATAATTACATGCATAGTAAGTACATGTAGTTAATTAATATTACGCAGTACTTAAATGCATAATTACACTGTAACAGGGATGCATTAAAATAAAGTGTAACCCAAATTATTATTGATTGCGATATCTGTCAGTGCAGACTTAAGTCACATTAAAAAGGAGATAAAGAAGCACAAGGGGTTTGAACTCGTCTAACACAGAAAGATCATTTCAGTTTTATGTTTACAATTTTTTTTTAATAATTTTAAAAGCGTTCGGCCGGGGTGGTATTTCTAAATCTGGATTTATGTATAAAAAAAGTAACTTATTTTAATACTATTTACACAAATGCTTCTTAAATTAGACAATCTCCTAAGAAACAAGGGGGTAGCACAAATATTTTCAGCTGTTAGGCTACCAGTTGTGTACGTCCTTCCAAAGTGTCTGTATAAAATTGTCACAAATGCTCTACTTTTTCCTTTTGGAGCTACGGGAAATAAAATGCATTTACTCCTAATTTCGCATGGTGCTTTTAAATGGTGAAATATGCAAGTTCTCCGGATAATATCCTCAGCTAATATGCCAATAGTGTACTTTTAATAACTTTATTGTGATATGGAAGATAAAACCAACGACATCAAGTGTGACTATGTTGATGTAACTCTTCAATGGCTCTCATGTGTCCTAAACACATTTAGCTACTTTTGTAATCAAAACAAAATATTAAATCTAGCATTCATTTAGTGTTTGAAGTAAATAGACCATCAAAATAAATTAATCTCTGGCTCTGGAAAGGTACAGATGTAACATTTTAAAAAATTATTTTATTTAATTTTATGTTTGCAGGGATCTCTTGTGTATTTTCATGCCGAGAGGACTTTTATTCTGAAGCTCGGAAAGGGGCGGGGCCTGAGAGGGTGGGTCTTTACTTCCGGTAGTGAGCTTCGCTGCTGCATATCGATAGATTCAGTGCATTCTGGCGTAAATATAACTACATTTTGCTTATTTGGAGAATAAGTCAGGTCTTGTCCGATATCTAATAACATCGGAATGGCAACAACAATTAGCACACAGCGGGGACAGGTAAGAGGTGGTTTTTAAGTAACGTTACAGTCTAATACACGCATCATGCTAGCTTGCGTAAGTAACGTTAGCATAAGAATGATCTTTCCCAATAAAAACAAACATCGGAAGTCGCGCAGTACAGAATTACCAACGCACCAGTATGCATATATAGCTGTTACACGATGTTACAGCTCGAGTGGCGTCTAAACATCACAATGTTTGATGCATGCTAACGAAAAAGACAAAAATATGCCTAGCAACTCAACAGTGCGTTTATTTCATCATTTACTTGAACGTTGTTCTTTGTCGTAAATGTGTTATGTAACGACTAAATGCGTTACAGTTTGTGTATTACCGTGATGGACGCTAGTTTTGAGATGTTATGTTTAGCTGCTCGTGATTTAGCACGCAGTTCTGTAACCGGATGTTGACGCAGGTCGCTTCCTGTCAACAACAATAATAATATGGACCCTTTTCACATTTCCGGGTTTCTCAGCTGTAGGGATGGGCGATACCTCTTATTTTGTTTTCGATCCGATACCGATATTTTCAAGCCCAGTATCGCCGATACCGATACCTCTAAACTAAACTGATCTTTTAAATTATTAAAAGAATATAATCAGTAATTATACTCGCTTAATATTAGGGTTTAAAGCCATGTTTTTAACATTTCATAGGCCTTTTTTTGTTTACACTGTCAGAAATAAAATATGCTATAATTGTATTTTAGCCCTTTGCTGGGACGGTAACCTCAAAGGTGCAACTGTACCCCTAAAAGTGAGCATATTAGTAACAAGTATGCATGCTTTAAGGGTAGAAAAGTTACATAGGTGCACCTTTGAGGATAGCCTACCTCATGAAAAATAAACATGGTGCACTAAAATGTATTATTATCACCATGATGCATTTGTGGTTACTGCAGTTTTAGTACAAATACTGTGGTGAACTGTGGTTACTGTAATAAAACCATGTGCATGGTTCAGGAATAAAGCAAGAGGAACAATGCAAATGCACATTAGTTATTTTATAACAACGGCAACAATAACATTTCGGTGATGCTCTGCGCTGGCCATGAGTAACGCGAGTGGACTTCTTAAAGCGATACACTCACTCATGTGTAACATCATAAAACTGCACAAAATCGCATTTTACGATGAGATATGAGCTGCAACGATGTTTATAGATGCAGGAATAAATACTTGAGTGAATAAAAAAAACTAATATCATTAGAGCGTTTTCATATTAAGTTTCCTACTAAACGGTAATAAAATCACCTCGAATTTTAAGGTTGTAGCGTTTAGAAAACGACAAAATATGTGCAGATTTCATGCTTGAGTCTCACCTTCCTGGGCATCTGACATTTGCTTGCAACTCGCATTAAAGCAGGAAGTGTTTTTAATTTTTGACTCCTCCTTTCTCTTGAGAAAATCTGCATTCTCAGAAAAAAAGGTACAATAGTTGTCACTCGGGCGGTATCTTTTCAAAAGGTACACTTTTGTACCTTTTAGGTACTCATATGTACACTTTAGGTACTCACATGTACCTTTAAGGTACCATTATGCACTCTTTTGGTACAAAGGCGTGCCTTTTTAAAAAAAAAAGGTACCGCCCCTGTGACAACTTTTGTACCTTTTTTTCTGAGAGTGTACCGTAGTACCATAGGTATTGCGTTTTTATTACAATAGACAAAGTAACACTTTATTTTAAGGTGTCCTTGTTACACATGTTACATGTACTTACTGTTATAATAACAATTAATTATGCATAATTACATGCATAGTAAGTACATGTAGTTAATTAATATTACGCAGTACTTAAATGCATAATTACACTGTAACAGGGATGCATTAAAATAAAGTGTAACCCAAATTATTATTGATTGCGATATCTGTCAGTGCAGACTTAAGTCACATTAAAAAGGAGATAAAGAAGCACAAGGGGTTTGAACTCGTCTAACACAGAAAGATCATTTCAGTTTTATGTTTACAATTTTTTTTTAATAATTTTAAAAGCGTTCGGCCGGGGTGGTATTTCTAAATCTGGATTTATGTATGTATCGCCGATACCGATACCTCTAAACTAAACTGATCTTTTAAATTATTAAAAGAATATAATCAGTAATTATACTCGCTTAATATTAGGGTTTAAAGCCATGTTTTTAACATTTCATAGGCCTTTTTTTGTTTACACTGTCAGAAATAAAATATGCTATAATTGTATTTTAGCCCTTTGCTGGGACGGTAACCTCAAAGGTGCAACTGTACCCCTAAAAGTGAGCATATTAGTAACAAGTATGCATGCTTTAAGGGTAGAAAAGTTACATAGGTGCACCTTTGAGGATAGCCTACCTCATGAAAAATAAACATGGTGCACTAAAATGTATTATTATCACCATGATGCATTTGTGGTTACTGCAGTTTTAGTACAAATACTGTGGTGAACTGTGGTTACTGTAATAAAACCATGGTTATTTTTTTGTAAAAGGCTGCGAGGCTGTTGCACCCCTAAAGGTGAAACTTTAGCATGTTTTTAGAAGAGAGAACCATGTCAAATTAGAAACTCAAAAGAAGATATTTTGAAGATTGCTGGTAATCAAACAGTTGGTGGTTGTCATTGACTTCCATAGTTAGGAAAAAAATACTATGGAAGTCAATGGCAACCACCAACTGTTTGATTACCAGCAATCTTCAACATATCTTCTTTTGTGTTCAGCATGAGAAAGCAACTCGTACAGGTTTGGAACGACACGAGGGTGAGTAAATGCTGACAGCATTTTCATTTTTGAGTGAACTATCCCTTTAATAATGCTTTTGGTTCAATTGAAAACCAGTATGTTCTCCATTATTAGCATTATTTATTTGCAGATTCATTTTTAAACATTATAGAATCTCTTTATGAAAATTCTAATATTTCAATTTCTTACCAGGAGGCACATCACCCTGATTTTCCATGCAGCGCGAGGTTAAACAGGGTTGCTCCAGGGATGTTCTCTTTATAATGGCTAAAGAAATGCTTTCTGTCTTTATTAAAAATTCACCCATAGCTCTGTTGTTAGAGGTACTTTAGCAGTCAGTAATCACTTGAGTTGATCAAAGAAACAATGACTAGTAATTACATGTAAAAAGCGTTTTTTTGTGATTCTGACGTAGGGCTGTACGATTAATCGAATGCGATTGTCATGCGCATTTTGTTAAAAAAGCCGGTTCTGTAATCAGCAGGAAATCATCATCACGTGCTTTCAGATGGAGCAGCATTTA
>NW_015505569.1:623291-633072 GCF_001515645.1 Sinocyclocheilus grahami | reverse complement strand
GTGCTTCACTGAAAGATACGCATGACAATCGCAGCTTCTGTCGAATCGCGATCTCGATTCCCTTTCGATTTATCGTGCAGCCCTATTCTGACGTATCGTAACTCATTGCACAGAATCGAAAACTGTTCTTATTCTCTGTTCAGGTCTGCATTGGTGAGCTACCTCAGGATTTCCTGAGAATCGCCCCGACGCAGCAGCAGCAGCAGGTGCAGTTAGACGCCCAGGCGGCCCAACAGCTGCAGTACGGAGGATCTTTAGCAACAGCTGGCCGCCTCAGCATCACTGTCGTACAGGTACGTCTGCAGGGTTATTTTACTGGTGGACGGTCAGACTTTGCTGTACTGAATTTACATTTTCTAAGTATTTGTACTGTAGGGGATAGGGCTGTGCAATATATCGAAATATCGCAATATGCATATCGCTACGGCTTGCAATATTTGGGGCCATGAACAAAAGACAAAGAGAAAATCACTCACTGCTCTTACCAAAATAACTTTTGTAGCTTAAATAAGAATCAGTGCATATTGAATTCATAGAGTAAATACTAAGCAGTGCTGTATTTTTCCTTTTTGATTACACTAATGTTAAAATGACATTATGTAATGCTCGAGTAAAACACATACCGTTCACTTTCAGAAGTTGTTGTAGGGGTGCGTTCTTCTCACAAAAAGTGAAACATGTATGCTAGTTATATTAGAATCAGAATCAGAATGAGCTTTATTCACCACTTAAGTGTGCGCAAACACAAGGAATTTGTTGTGGTTTTACAGGAACTCTTGGTACATACATACATGCAAATAACTATATATATATATATATGACACAAGATAGTTATAGAAGTTCACAGAACAGACTCAGCAACAGCTGAGTAAAGCCGTTTCATCTGAGCATGTGACACTTCAAGCATTATCGTATCGCATATCGAATATCGCATTATTTAATGAGTTATCGCATATTGCATTTTTCTTCAATATCGCACAGCCCTAGTAGGGGAGTATTTTCAGTTTGCGAAACCCTAATTTGTTACATTCCAAAGAATAATACCGTACTCTTTACATCACGACTACAGGAAACACTTCGTTCTTCATTAATTCGAAATTAATATGAATAAATGAAAAATGAATCACTTTGCAAAATGGACTGGTTTTGTGCTAATTGGACCAGTCATTAAATAAATAATTGCGATGCTGAGCCCGTCTGAAGACTGGTTATTTCTTAATCTGTTATTGACTAAAATCAATCAGCACCTGAGTTAAAGGAATAGTTCACCCAAAAATGAAAATGTACTGAAAATGAACTCACCCTCAGACCATCTAAGATGTAGATGAGTTTGTTTTTGGAGAAATGTTGCATTGCATCAGTGTCTCAGCAATGGATGCTCTACAGTGAATGGGTGCCGTCAGAATGAGAGTCCAAACAGCTGATAAAAACATCACAGTAATCCACAGCACTCCAGTCCATCAGTTAACGAATTGAGAAGTGACAAGCAGTGTTTTGTAATAAATAAATCATTAAGGCGTATACAACTTGAAACAAGTCCTCTATCCCTAATACTGCTTTCTCAAGAGACTAACCTGGTAAAAGGTATAATAATAATAATATATAAAGTATGATAATAATTACAATGTTATTTACATCTTTCTGTAGTTGCTACACTGATTGAGCAATGCATTTCAGTTAGTTGCACAAAGCAACATTTTGACTTAACGTTGTGTTTCTACACAGATGGTTCATTGCAACTGTCGTATCTGTGCATCTGAGACTTTAGGTGTGTGATAATTATACTGGATGTTTGAAAGGAGATGCATAGGCCTATAAGTTATAAGGCATTATCTTAAACTTTTTTTCGCAGGCGAAGCTTGCAAAGAACTACGGGATGACGCGCATGGACCCTTACTGCAGGATTCGACTTGGCTATGCTGTCTATGAGACTCCTACGGCCCACAATGGAGCAAAGAACCCTCGCTGGAACAAAGTCATCCAGTGCACTGCCCCGCCTGGGGTCGACTCCTTCTATCTGGAGATCTTCGATGAGGTCAGACTGAAATTAGGCCTGTCACGATCTTTTTGTTGTGCGATATATTGCCCAAGAAATAATTGCGATAAGCGATATTATTGTCATTTTAAAGACCATTTTATGCCACTGAATATATAATCATAATGTAACCGCATAGTAATGCAAGAAGCCCTACACACTTCCAAATGACGACAAACTTTAAATTCTTAAGAATATTTAGATCATGGACATTAAGTATCAAAATATTAGATGCCTTAAAAAACTTGAATAAATAGTAAATAAAAATTTTCTACCAAAAAGTGCAAAGTAACGAGTAGAAAAAAAGAAAAAGAACTCGTATGGAGATTTTTTCCATCTACAGATTTTCCCTGACCTTCTTTTCTCTGTAAATGAAGGGTGCACAGCACTATTGCTGAAAAACACAAGCACTACTCAGCAGTCAGAGGCACAGATCCCTAAACTAGACCATATCTGCAGATTAAACTTTTTTTTGTAGAAGCATTTTTTAATTTTGAACGAGCACCTCATGACTACACCACGTTATGTACGAGAAGCTGCAAAAGACACAGACGCAAGTGCAATGTACAAAACATGGTGACATACATTAAGTAAATATAATGTTTGCACATTATATTTACTTAAAAATTAATGTCACCATGTTTTGTGTTAACCTTAACTTTTAGTCACCAATTAGGTTAACCTTAACTTTTTCTTAGTCAGATTTCACTTAACTAAAAGTCTAGGCAATGTAGTCTAGTTTAATTCATTTAAAACTATTGATATTTTCGTCATATTATAGTCGCATTAACACTTTATTGTATATGTAGTGTAGTTACGTGTGATATATTGCGTCACCAAAAATCATTGAGGTCATGTACATATATTGCGCGATAAGTCGATATATTGATTATTGCGACAGGCCTAACTGAAATTACTTCATATTACTTATAAAACCTTTTCATTTTTGTTCAGCGTGCCAGCATCACCTCAATCTATCTACTTCATTCTTGGCTCTTTCTCATCTGAGCTATAAATATTGAATGCAACTATTTTTGTGCACTAATTCCTTCAAGCAATCTTAATGGGTGTTGAAAAAAAAAAATATATATATAAGAAATATATATATATATATATATATATATATATTTATCGCATTGTTTAATTTATTTACGTATTTATAATTATTTACGTATTTATATATATATATATATATGTATTAAAACTATGGTGAAATATGTTCGTTGACAACCTTTTTTTACATGACTGAGGTGGCATGAGCTGCAGTTTTATTCTTGTGCTGCACGCTGCATTTTAGCACTCTCCATACCTTTCATGTAGTTAGAAATTATGCTAATTTTTTCAGATATTTTTCCATTTGGTCTTGTCGTATGTCCTTTTTTATAAAAATTTAGTAAGTCAGATTTCACTTAACTAAAAGTCTAGGCAATGAAGTCTAGTTTAATTCATTTAAAACTATTGATATTTTAATCATATTATAGTCGCATTAACACTTTATTTTATGGTAATGTAGTTACATGTGATTTATATCTACACAGTTTTGAAAAAAAGCTCAAAGCATATCTGTTTTCATATCTGTTATTGTATGTTGATGTCCTTGTTTTATGTCTGTAATCTGTTATTTTGTATATGATATTATTTATTGATGTCTTTAACAATTATGCAGCACATTCATTAGCAATGACTGTTTTTAATCTCATTTTGACTCTCATAGTTGAGGTATACCTATGATGAAAATTACAGGCCTCTCTCATCTTTTTAAGTGGGAGAACTTGCACAATTGGTGGCTGACTAAATACTTTTTTGCCCCACTGTATATAAAGTTGACATTTAACAAGTAAACTAACCCTAAATCATGCCTTAACCGTAACCTTAACCCTGTAGTAAGTAAATGTAGTTAATTAATATTGCGCGGTACTTATTTGTATAATTGCACTGTAATAACGTCACCTTAAAATAAACAAAGTTTAAAGCAAACACAAATACAGCTCTTAAAATCATTCTGCATGTACTGGTGACTTTTCTGGCAGTAAGTGCTCTTAAATGATGATTGTTCTGTGTTGCCGGACAGAGAGCGTTTTCCTTGGATGATCGCATCGCATGGACACACGTGACGATCCCAGAGAGCCTGCGAGAGGGAACCGTCGTGGATGAATGGTACAGCTTGAGCGGAAGGCAGGGTGATGACAAAGAAGGCATGATTAATATTGTCATGTCGTTTGCTGTAAGTCCTCACTCACAAAATACGTCTGCGCATGAACCGAGAGTTATGGCGTGTCTTAACCAGGTGTTACGAGAGAAGAGATAAAAGCTGTTGCTTTTTGCTTGTAAAGTTGTAAACCATTGCAATTGTGTCATGCAGCATTTTCGCTTTCAATGCAGACAGTCAAATTACTTGTTGCCTGCATAAATGACCTGGTCAGGACTAGGGTTGCAAAAAGGTGGAACATTTCCAGTAAATTTCGTAAACATTCTAGAAATTTTGGAAACTTTCCAGGATTTTTTGGGAATCTTTCAGGGATTTTTGGAACGTTTCCGGAAATTTTCCACCCCGTTGCAACCCTGGTCAGGACGTGCATGAAAATTCAGGAAGTACATGAACTGTAAAATGCTGTAAAGCATAAGAACAGTAACTCTTTAAAAAAAAAAAAAAATTTAAATTTTTTCCCGGTTTTTTTTTTTTTTTTGTCAAAGTCAATACCTGCGGGAATGATGATGCAGCCGCAGCAGCCTGTGGTTCTGATGCCTACAGTTTATCAGCAGGGCGTTGGATACGTGCCCATAGCAGGTTTGTTTAACGCTGTGACAATAACTAGAAATAAAGCAATCGATCTGCTACTGCTTTATTTTCAGGAAGCATTCATAAATGCAGTTTTAGGGCCCATCATCATGTGTAACCCTACTGTATCATATTTGGTACGCAAATTTCGAAGGCTTCTAAATGATCAACATTTTTCTGAAATGCCTATTTCACACAATCTGATACATGCTTTCTGTCGTCTGATGGACTTTCTTAGCAAGTGAAAGGCATTTTGGTATACTTGTACAAACGTCCGCCTTCAGCTTGTGCCTCATGTGTCTTTCTGCTGTGAAATCTTTACTGATTTTTATAAAGAAAACACAAGAATAACTTTGATGTTGTTAGTAATATTTCCAGATGAACACTTACTGAAGCAGCTTAGATTTACTTGATTATCCCGACACCATTTTTCAGAAAAATCATATAAAAATGCGAGTCTCAAATATGATCATCAGGATTTAGAGGAACATTTATTTGTTCATCGGGCAATCATTGTATTGCATTGCATTATATGTTTTGATCATACAAGTATGCAGCATTTAAATAGCATCTTACTAAGACGTATTATTGGAGATATAAGCCTCTTTCACGCATACAGTCTTTACTGATAGATTACCAGTAAACTACCGTTAAGAGACCTTTTTAAAAATACCGGTAAATTCGTTCTGGCAATATTCCTTACACAAAGCGTACACTTTTGTCCAAATGTGAATTTAGGTGTCCCTGGTATGTATAACCAAGGTGTGGTGCCCATGGGAATGCCAGCCGTGCCTGCCGTCACGTCACAGAGCGCCCCCTGCGGTGAAGAAGACCTTAAAGCCCTTCAGGACATGTTTCCCAACCTTGACAAGGAGGTGATCCGCACCGTTTTGGAGGCCCAACAGGGCAACAAGGATGCTGCCATAAACTCCTTGCTACAGATGGCCGAGGAGCTTTAACTGCAGAACTGCCAATCAGCTAGCGCTTAAATGTACCAACAATGTAAAACTTTATACCAAAAAGACCCTGTAAATATGCACACGATCAACCCTTAACAGTAGCAAGTAAATCTAACACACTTTTGATTGTCTTTGTTAAATCAGCATTCGGGAATGAATGTTTCTGGGACGTTACAGAGAATGTAAGATGATTTTTGCAAAGGAGCAATTTGTCACATGTCCGCTGAGGGCAGTATACCATATCTGTATTGTAGTGTTCCCATGTCTTAAAGATGTTTGATATATTATGCTTTTATCTGTATGAGTTTAGTTAAATCGATGTACATGAATATAATTTATTTTGAAGATTATTAAAGAGATATCAGAGTATATCAGTATTAATGTCATTATTTTAATGGCTCTTTTGTGCACAAACCACTTTATGACCATTACAAGACAGGTCGCTGAAAGCACAGAATGTGTAAAATGGCAAAAATTGGTCCATGATATTGGCAAATATATGACGTGTATTGCCTGTTATTGCACAGTGCAGTTTTAAGACCTTGTGCTTAATAGTATTTTGAAGTAAATTGCACATAGAGCAAACTAAATCTTTTTCTTCTGCATTTCTACTATGCTCTAGCTTGTTTCCTAATCTAGCTTTCTAATAAACCTGGCATTGCACGCTGTGATTGTTGTTGGCTCTGTGACGAATTGCTGTTGTTTCTCTATTGATAAAAGTGTCAGCTGAATGCATAAATGTAAACATAGATTAAAGGGCTATATTTGGCATGCTGCTCTAACTAATGCACCAGTTCTCGCCATTTTGAATGTAGGTAGATGGAAAAAAATCTAGTTTATAAGAGCACAAGCAATCGTCATTGGTTGCCAACAGTTATAATTTTGCATCCAAAATCTTTACATTGCGAATCCATAATTGTGACGGAATCCTTTCCACGTGCCATTCACAGAGCATCGAATGAAAGCATGTAAACAAACATCAGTTTGCATTAGTTTATTAAGAGCTACTAGACAAGAAACAAAAGATCTGTCATTATCGTGACACCATAGAGATAACGGTCACAAACTTTTCAAACGATTCAAATTTACAGATTCATTCCACAAGATTCATTTGAAATCGCTATACTGTACAGGGTTAAAAACACAGGTTCACAATCTCCTTCGGCGTCTCCTTAAGGAAGTCGACTGACCAGAGCAATCGGAGGCCTTGCAGCCACAAGACCCAATGTAAATGTATGAGTGGCTGATGTTTGACCCATCAGGGCAAGTCAGGGTCGCTTCCTTCTTGGTGGTTGTCATTTCTTGACAGCACGAGCATGAGTGCACTAGAGCGTTCGCTTCTGCAGAGTATCTGTTTCAACACAATGTAGAGACGGTTTGGTTGTTAGGTACCAGCACAGTCTGTACAATTTGTGGCTACATATATTTAGAAATGAAGGTCTCTAAATTGTGATTTTGGTACTCACATTGATGAGGTCTCACACAAGCCTGAGCAAGAGGTTATTTCCACAGGTGCGCTGCTTATACAGCCATTGCTGACCAAGAAGGTGCTGTTCTTCTGGACAGTACATTTGTTGTCTAGTGTACCTAAGTGAAATGAAAAACACATTAGGTAGATGTTAGGAAAATGTACTTCTACACCTTGTAAGAACTGAAATATGTGACCCTGGACCACAAAACCAGTCATAAGGGTCAATTTTCCGAAATTGAGATTTACACATCAAATGAAAGCTGAATAAATAAGCTTTCCATTGATGTATGGTTTGTTAGGATCGAGACAATATTTGGTCGAGATACAACTATTTGAAAATCTGGAATCTGAGGGTGCAAAAAAAATCTAAATATTGAGAAAATCGCTTTTAAAGTTGTCCAAATGAAGTTGTTAGCAATGCATATTACTAATCAAAAACTAAGTTTTGATATATTTACAGTAGGAAATTTACTAAATGTCTTCATGGAACATGATCTTTACTTAATATCCTAATGATTTTTTGGCATAAAATAAACATCAATAATTTTGACCCGTACAATGTATTGTTGGTTATTGCTACAAATATACCCCAGCGACTTAACACTGCTTTTGTGCTCCAGGGTCACATATAGCCTATATATATATTTTTTTTTTTTTTGTCAAGTTCAGTAGCAGTGCTGGGTAGTAACTGATTACATGTAACCTGGATTACATAATCAGGTTCCAGAAATTAAGTACTTGTAATTAGATTATATTACATTTTAAAATGTTCATAATCAGACTACAGTTACTTTTTTATTGATTACATGAGTACATGCTATTCACATAGTCACATGCATGACATGCAGGTAAACAGGTTTAATATTTATTTCCTTTTCTTTTTGATTGTAATTTTAGAAATACAATCATTTATTATTAGCTTTTCATTAAACTCACAAACCCCCTGCAGTTCCTTCACAAACCCCAGTTTGGGAAACTTTGACGTAATATGTTTAATGCACTTCATGGCGTTAGTAACAACAAATGGAATATATTTTCTTTCTTTCTGTATTTTTTTTTATATCAATGTACATGATTATCATATTTAAATCAGGAAATCGTCAAAAGTCATCTAAAAATCATCTGATTAAATTACCTGAAAAATGTAATGTGTTATGTTACAACTACAATTTTTTAAATGTAATTTGGAATCAGTAACGGACTACAATTTGCAAGTAATCTACCCAGCACTCTTCAGTAATATTTTCTTTTTTAAAAGTAATTTTGCTTCAAGAAATGGTGTTCAGATAGTGGCATCGGACAAATCTGAGTGGCATTACCTTTCATTTTCACAAAAATACAAAGCATGAGCATATTTTGCAATTGTTGAATAATTTTTAATAAAATAAAAAATTAATAATAATAATTTTTTTTAATTTTCCAGACTCACAGGTTTGACAGCAGCCATCTGCATCTATTGTCTCTGTTCCCTGTAGAAAAAGAAAAAGCATTAACCATTGACTTAAATTTAACATATTAAGTTGTCCAAAATAATGTCTCTTTCAAGCCACTTACAGGGATACAATTTTCAGGATTGAAGGCAGGGCAAGTGGTCTTAATCTCAACAATCACAGAGTTACCGTTGACTCTCTCACACTTGTATTTCACACATTTGTCATTAGATGGTTGCCATGTCTGGTCAACCTGTTAGTGGAGAATGTATACAATTAATACTTAATGCAAACAATAAAAATGTAATTAATTTGATGTTACGAAATCAAACAATGCAATTGATAATGTCATGTCAGAACTTACTGAAACGGTAACTGTGATGTTGTCCTGCATAACCACACAATCGGTGCTAACACACTCTCCACAGCACTGACCAGGAATGAGTTGGTACTCGTGAGCCTGAAGGAGAAATACATCACGTTGCCTGGTAGTTGATGCATAACTGTACACCGACTACTTTTAAAGCTGTCTTTGCTCATTATTCACAGGATTTGATGTGGCTTTTTCTGAAGCAAAGTTTTTACCCATATGGGCTAGTCTTTATTACAGATGCAAACAGATGTCTATACCTCTGGACAGTTATCGTTGCAGTCAGCTATCACACACTCTGGAGCAAGAAGATTTGTTTCAGGATCTACGTTCCAACCACACTGACAAAGTGTACAAGGGTCATCACTTGGTATAGTTGAGCCAGGCTAGAACGGAAGATAGTGAGAGGAATAAGTGTACTTTTGATATCTTGTAAGTTATATATATATATACATGTATTACATTATATAATTTTACCTGATATATTGTGGTATTATGGACACAGACTTCCATGGGTGCTGTAAAGAATAAGGAATGAATGAGTACACACCTGTGCATTGCAAAGCATCAAAACAATAAAGTGTCTTTACTGAGAACAACTGGTCCATATACATACAGCAAATATACTCTGGACAGCAGTTATCTGGAGACACGCTGAAGGATGGTATAAAGCCCAGTGGACATTGTATTGTCGGAATAGGGCACAGGTTCACATCACAACCTGTAGAATAATATTA